>NC_060953.1:51006000-51040269 GCF_022045245.1 Lucilia cuprina | reverse complement strand
GATAGATAGATAGATAGATAGATAGATAGATAGATAGATAGATAGATAGATAGATAGATAGATAGATAGATAGACAGATAGATAGATAGATAGATAGATATATAGATATATAGATTTATAGATAGATAGATAGATAGATAGATAGATAGATAGATAGATAGATAGATAGATAGATAGTTAGTTATTTGGTTTTCCCGTTTGCTGTTTACGGTTTGGTTCGACTATAACTTGAACTAAAGTAAGTGTTAAGTCTATCTTATAGGAAAGTCTACAACTTATAGGTAGATCTGCAAACTGCAGGGTTTCTTTATTAGTATGCTATTCTGCATTTTACATTCGATGTTACAATTACTACTGCTAGTCTGAGTCAGTTGATGCTATGCATATTGCTAATGCTGTTGATGGTCGATGATGCAACCTTGTTTCGAAAAATTGAACAAATACATATTAAGTTTCTAAAATGCGGCAAAAGTAAGAAAAATAAAGACCGACAGATATATTTCGTTATTATTCTCAAAAAAAAAAAAAACAACAACTTAATTATTCAAATACTAGGGCACAAGATAAGCTTGAAAGAACTTAAAAGAAAAGATGCATGTTTACTTGTAAGTTTTAAATTAGATCAGCAAAGCTGTATGTCTACAATTTCGAAATACTTTATTTGAAATGGAGTCTTTGTTAATCAAATGAAAAAAGTATTTTAAATATAGATAATGCTAATGATTAGAACAGTTCTTTTTGTTAGAAAACACTTTGCTTAAACAAGTCGATTTAACCATTCTCTTTAGATTTTTTGCTAGTATATGTTTAAATATTTAGTATTTTTTGATAAAAATAGCTTCACTTCTTTAACTAAATAATTAGATTATGGTGTAGACTATCACAAATAATACTTATCCTTCTTTTGTTTCAAAATGTTTAATATCTTTCTCAAAAGTTTGATTAGCAAAGTTGTTTCACTTTCTAAATCAAATTAGCAAAGATAACAACAATTACTTTTACAAGTGTCGCGCTTAGTTAAACTGTTACAGATTCTAATTAAAACTCGCTCTATTGAAATTTCTTTTAAGCCAAAAAGTATGCTTTTATAATTATCCAAATACATCACCCTCATTGTATACAATACGTTACTAACAATATATTTTTTGTTAATTTAAGGACCTGACATAAAGAGTACTCAAAAATAAAAAGCTGGAAAAAATGATAAATGTATTGCATTTCTTTTTTGAGTGAAACATTCATTAAAAATGTTTCACAAAAATTGTTTAACATTTAGTTGAACTTTTTATTGCAGTTTAATGAACTTGCTGTAATGTATAAATGCAAATTTTAAACGTATACATAAGTAAAAGTGTTTCCGTACATGTGTATGTTTTATAAATGATGCAAAAGTTCAGATTTTTAATTTATCTCCCTTGTTTTTACAAAAAGATTTTCAGTGATTTTTTTCTGGTCAAAGCAAAACCACACTGTGTAATTAAACAAGAAATTTCACCCCCGAAACAAAAAAAAAAAACATTAATTAAATTTAAATTAACTAATTTCTTTTTTTCTGTACAGCAACTACTGATGCTGTTGTTTTTTTTTTTTTGCTTTTCCTTTTTTTTTTGATAAACTTACAATTTCATTTAAATCTTTTTTTGTTTTATAAAAGTAACAAGAAAGAAACAGATTATGATATAAAATGTAAGGAAAACACAAAACAAAGATTGTTGCTACTACTCTCCGGTATCAGTTCAGTTCATCATTGTCGTCATCGTCATTATCATCATCACTGTCGGTCGTCAAACGTTTCTATGCAAATCAAGTGAAACTTAAATGACTTCATATATTCGTAGTTAAAAAGACAAACCGGCGACCGGTTGGTTGAATACTTGACTGAGACGAGAAAATAAGAGCTGATTATCTCTACCTATGAACTTGCAATTAAATATTAGTTACGGTTAGAAACCAAAAAAAAAAATAAACGATGAAGAAAAACAAAATCAAAAGTACTTGTAATAAGCGCATAAATTCCAACACATTTACACTAAGAAAAATTATTTTTATTTCAATTTTTTTTAAATATTTGATAGAGACTATAGACTGATTTATACTTAAGACTATAGACTGATCTATAGTTAAGACTATAGACGGATCTATAGTCAACAGAATAGACTAATCTATAGTCAAGACAATAGACTGATCTATAGTTAAGACTATAGGCTGTTATATAGTCAAGACCATAGACTGTTCTATAGTCAAGACCATAGACTGATCCATAGTCAAGACAATAGAATGATCTATACTAAAGACTATAGTCTTGACTATAGATCAGTTTAAAGTCTTGACTATAGACTGATCTATAGTCAAGACTATAGACTGATCTATAGTCAAGACCATAGACTGATCTATAGTCAAGATCATAGACTGATCTATAGTCAAGACTATAGACTGATCTATAGTCAAGACTATAGACTCATCTATAGTCAAGACTATAGACTGATCTATAGTCAAGACTATAGACTGATCTATAGTCAAGACTATAGACTGATCTATAGTCAAGACAATAGAATGATCTATACTAAAGACTATAGAATGATCTATAGTCAAGACATTAAACTGATCTATAGTCAAGACTATAGACTGATCTATAGTCAAGACCATAGACTGATCTATAGTCAAGACCATAGACTGATCTATAGTCAAGACTATAGACTGATCTATAGTCAAGACTATAGACTGATCTATAGTCAAGACTATATACTGATCTATAGTCAAGACAATAGAATGATCTATACTAAAGACTATAGAATGATCTATAGTCAAGACTATAGACTGATCTATAGTTAAGACTTTAAACTGATCTATAGTCAAGACTATAGACTGATCTATAGTCAAGACCATAGACTGATCTATGTCAAAACTGTAGACAGATATATAGTCAAGACTATAGAAAGATCTATAGTCAAGACTATAGAAAGATCTATAGTCATGACTATAGACTGATCTATAGTCAAGACTATAGACAGATCTATAGTCAAGACAAGTAGGAAAGTATAGTCGGGCATGGCCGACCATATAATACCCTACACCATGAGTATATTTTTACAATTTTTACTTTTATAAAATTTTTATTTTTTGTAAAGAAACTTTTATGTTTAATATTACCATAATTCCAAAATATTTAAGCCATTTATTGATAAAAAACTAAAATTTCTAAATGAGGCTTTATATAGGTCAAATATGGGCCCATCCTCCGTAAATTTGGGAAAAGGATATATTTCTAAATAACAGTTAGTTTTGTTGAGTTTCATTGCGATACAAATGGTTACAAGTCAATTTTAGACGTTTTAGACATTTTTTGAAGGGGGGTTTGTATGGGGGCTAGGGTCAAATATAGGCCGATCCTTACGAAAATCTGCAGTATCATTTATACTTATATAAAACTTATTTGTGCCAATTTTTAGAGAGATAGCAGAATATTTGACGTAATTATAGCATAAAAAGTTAAAATCGGGAGGTACGGTTGTATGGGGGCTAGGTGAAATAATGGACCGATTTCAACCATTTTCAATAGGCTTCGTCCTTGTGCCAAAAAACATGCTTGGTCCAAATTTCATCAAATTATCTTGAAAATTGCGGCCTGTACCTTGCACACAAGGTTTACATGGACAGCCAGCCAGCCGGACAGACGGACGGACGGACGGACATGTCTTAATCGACTCAAAAAATGATTCTGAATCGATCGGTAGGTGGGTATTGGACCAATATTTTTGTATGTTACAAACATCAGCACAAACGTATAATACCCTCCCCACTATAGTGGAGTAGGGTATAACTATAGACAGATCTATAGTCAAGACTATAGACAGATCTATAGTCAAGACTATAGACTTATCTATAGTCATGACTATAGACTGATCTATAGTCAAAACTATAGAATGATGTATAGTCGAGACTATAGAATGATCTATAGTCAAGACTATAGAATGATCTATAGTCAAGACTATAGAATGATCTATAGTCAAGACTATAGAATGATCTATAGTCAAGACTATAGAATGATCTATAGTCAAGACTATAGAATGATCTATATTCAAGACTATAGAATTTATTCTCAAATTTTGTTTAACTATTCGCTCACTGTATTAGATATAATAAGAAACATAAGTCAAATTGAAAATTAATGTTAAACAAGTAAGAAAGTATAATCGGCTGTGGCCGACCATATGATACCCTACAGCAGTTTCCGATATTTTTAAAGAATTTTGTGAACAAAAGAAAAACATAACTGAAAGAGACTTTATATGGGAACTTGGAGCGAGTATGACCCGATTCCGCCCTTTTTGGGGAGCTTGTTGTATGTGAGCTTAATGAAATAATAAACTAATTTGAATCCTTTTCAATCGGCTTCGTTCTGGGGTCAAATTTTATTCAAATATTTTGAAAATTGCGACCTATACCTTGTGTACAAGCTTTAAATTTAAAACTAGCCAGACAGACAGACAGACAGACAGACAGACAGACGGACGGACGGATATGGCTTAATCATCTCAGAAAACGACCCAATGCTGATTGGTATAGGTATATGACATATATTTTTGTATCCTTCCGATTATATTGAAAATTGCGATCTGTGACACCCGTACAAGCTTTACATAAACAGCCAGACGGACGGACTCAAAAGATTTTAAGGCGGTAGTTATAGCACGAATATTTTTGTTAATTACAAATCCAATATACTCTCCCCACTCTAAGTAGTGTATACAAAAGTTTGCAACTAGAAAAATATTAGGAATTTTGTTGCAAAACTAAAATTGTAAGTGTAGTGGTATGAAAGTAAAATGATCACTTAGATAATGATTAAAATTGAATGCACGAAGTAAATGGTTAATTAACCCAATAAAAGCTTAAAAGTAAAAAATACTTATTGAACTTTTTAAACTAAAATAACTAAAAAAAATGTTTTATTTTTTCTTTTTAGGAATAAATATATAAAAACAAAAGGAGAAATATTAAAACATAAACAAAAGGTAAGTTTTTAAAATTTAATTATTTTCTATAACTAAAATTTTAAAATCAAACAAATTAATAGATCCTGTTTAATGCCATTAAACAATTGAGTAATAAAAAAATAACTCTTTAAAGTTATATTTTAAATTAAAATTTTAAGAATATAAAATGTTAAAACATTTTATTATTTTATTTATTTACTTTCAAGCGGTAATTTAAACATTTATACGATTTTATTAACACGTTCCTTTTTGTTTGGATTTTTTTTTTATTTTTTAACAAAATGTTAAAGTCAGTCATAAAAACGGTTATTTTTTTTTTGGATAATTTTAAATGTCAAATTATTCATTTAACAAGTGCAGTCAGTGACTTTTTCAGTTATAACCAGAAAAAAAATAACATTTATATTGGAAAATGGTTTGTTTGGCAGATTTTTGATTGCACTGGTTTTATAGCCTTTTTTGTTGTTGTTTTATAATTTTTTTATAATATAAAAACCTTTAAAAAAATATTACTTTCAAATTTTCGGTTACTTATATTTTTTTTCAGGCGATATTTTTGTGTGTAACACGTTTTATAAATGAAGTAAATAACCTCATCTTGCCAACAAATAAATAAAAAATAATAAAAATAAAAAACAATATCAGTCACACTTTGTAATCGTCTGATGATTTGATGTTGTTTAGTACGTTTGGCATTTACAACATTCTTATTTTCGATTACAAAACCAGAGAAGACCAATATAAGTTGCGTAGTTTCTAAATTGCAATTGAAGAAAATTTTTCATAATTTTTCGATTTAAAGTTAAATCTTTATTAGTTTTCATTTTCTTAAATCTTATTTTTTCGATCAGTTTTCTAATTTTAGAAAATTTTTGCTCAATTTTCATTTTAAAGAAAAGACGAGATCAGCTGATTTTATATATAAAATGTAGAAGATCAATTCTTAGTTTTGGTTCTTGAATTAAAGAAAATAATAAATCACTTCCTTATTTAGAGATTTATATAAAATGCTCGATCAGTTATTGATTTATTGAATATTTCCGATTAAATGTCTATTTAAAGAAAATTCACAATTACTTCAATAGTTAAACAAAAATATTGAATAAATCTCTAGTTAAATAATCAGCTCTCTTACTATAGAGATCATGTTTCAACTTCAGGCAGTAGGCTTCTATATTTGAAGCAAAAAGTCGTCTTTTCGACATTTGCATTTATTATTTAATTGAAAGTCGACTTTTCCCGAGTTTTTCCTACTATTTTAGAGTTTTTGACTTTTTTCCACTAATTTAAAATTTTCGACTTTTTTTGACTTTTTTTCGACTTTTCGATTTTTTTGATTTTTCGACTTTTTACGACTTTGAGACTTTATTCGACTTTCCGAAGTTTTTATTTTTTGACATTTTTCGACTTTATCCTACTATTTTAGAGTTTTTGACTTTTTTCCACTAATTTAAAATTTTCGACTATTTTCGATTTCTTTCTACTATTTTCGAGTTGTCGACTTTTTTCAAGTTTTTCCTGATATTTTAGAGGTTTTGACTTTTTTCCACTAATTTAAAATTTTCGACTATTTTTGACTTTTTTTCGACTATTTTCGATTTTTTTACTTTTTACGACTTTGAGACTTTATTCGACTTTTTTCTTTTTTGGCATTTTTCAAGTTTTCCTACTATATTAGAGTTTTTGACTATTTCCACTAATTTAAAATTTTGGACTATTTTCGACTTTTTTCGACTATTTTTGACTTTTTTCGACGAGTTTTTCCGACTTTTCGATTTGTTTGATTTTTCGACTTTCAGACTTTATTCGACTTTCCGACTTTTTCTTTTTTGATATTTTCCGAGTTTTTCCTACTATATTAGAGTTTTTGACTTTTTCCGAGTTGTCGACTTTTTCCGACATTTCGACTTTTTTCGATTTTTTCCGACATTTTGACTTTTTTCGATATTTTTCGACTTTTTTCGATTTTTTTCTACTTTCCGACATTTTTTGACTTTTCGTCGACTTTTCGAATTTTTTCACAGACGATAGTCAAGTTATCGACGATAGTCAAGTTATCGACTTTTTTGAAACAAAATAATCGACTTCTACTTTTTTTGACAAAAAGTCGATTGTTTGATTATTCGAAATTCGATTTTTGTCAGATATCTTAGATATCTGCTTAAATAATATGCTTGATTAGTTTTGTAATTATTAAAATTTATTGCGATAATTTATTTACTTACAGAAAGATCATTTGTAATTTTGAATAATTCTAATATGTTCGATCAGTTTTCTAATTATAAAAATGTATTGCGATCAATAAATGAAATTAAAATTTAAAATAATTTTTGCTCAAAAAAACTCGATCAGTTTTCTATTTATATATAATTCTTAATATGAATGATATCAATCAGTTCTATAATTGATCCAACTCCCTACTAATCGAACATATTTGATCATTTTGTAGAAATTTATCGTTTTATACTTGAAAAGATCATTGTCGAGTGATCGGTTCTTCACTTATAGAAACTTCTCGATCAGCTCACGCCTCAACTTAAAGAAGTTCTCTGTTAAAATAATATTCTCGATTAGTTTTTCAATTTTATTGCGATCATTTCTTTACTTACAGACAACTTTAGATTATTTTTACTTAATGAAAAAACTCGATCAGTTTTCTATTTATGGACAATTCTTAATAGGAAATTGTTTCTTCTACGTAATGATTAATCAGTGCTCTAATAATGTTTAAAGAAAATTATAGTTTTATACTTAAAGAACATTGTTGATCAATTCTTAATTTATTAAAAATATCTCGATCAGTTCTTCTTAAAAAAAAAAATCTGGATCAGGTTTCTAAATATAGAGATTATGTCTCAAACTGGAAATGTTATCTAATTATAGAAAATTATTGAGATGTTTTATTTACTTATCAAAAACTTTATATCATTTTATAGAATTTTTATAGAATTCTAAGAAAATTCTTCATTTAGTTAAAGATCAATCAGTTCTCGTTACAACTCTACTTATCGAACATATTTTTCTTTTTTAATGTTTATAGAAAATTATCGTTTTATACTTTAAGAGCACTGTTGATCAATTGTCAATTTAGAGTAGAAATGTCGATCAGTTCTCCACATATAGAAACATCTTGATAAGTTATCGACTTTTATAAATTATTGATATATTTGCTAATTATTAAAAATCAGTTCTACACCTAAAAGAAATTTCGCAATCTATTTTGTAATTATGGAAAATTTTCGATCAGCTCTCAACTTATAAAAGTTTCTCGAGCTGTTTTCATCATAAAGAAAATTTTGGATCACTTTAATAATTAGAGAAGAGAATCGATAAGCTCTTTTCTTAGCTACAAGTGTAATCAACGCTCTACTTGTAGACAATTTTGTACTTTATGAAAATTTGCGATTAGATCTCTACTTAAAGAAAATTCTCGATCAGTACTCATATTAAATAATGTTCTCTCTCGATCAGTTGCTAATAATAAAAAGTTTTTTATCAGTTCTCTAATAGTTCAATAAACGAAAGTACTAGAAATTTATATATCAATTCATTAATTAAAGAGAATTGGCGATCTATTACTGTAAGAAAATTATCGATCAGTTTCTACTTAATAAGGACTCTCGATCAATTCTCCACTTAAATAAAAATCTCGATCAGTTTCCTAATAATTGAAAATAATCAGTTCTCCAAATTACAAAAAAAATATCTTAATCGGATCTTTAATTATAAACAAATCTCGATTACTTTACTAAGTATAAAAAATATCGTTCACATCGTTATTTATAAAAAAAAATTCCATTACGATCAGTTTTGTAAATAACGCTCTACTTGTAGATAAATTTGTACTTTATAAAAATTCTCGATCAGTTCTCACCTTAAATAATATTCTCTCTCGATCAATGGCTAATAATGAAAAGTTTTCTATCAGTTCCACAATTTACAAAAAAATATCTTGTTCTGATCTTTAATTATATAAAACCTTGATCACTTCACTAATTATAGAAAAATGTTGATCACTTTACTTATTATGGAAATACTAAAATAAGTTTTCCGATCGTCTCTCTCATATCTCTTGTGATGGAAAACTCTCGATCAGTTCTTTAATTATAGAAAACCTTAGAAAGTTATACATCCTCGACATAAATAATATGCTAGATCAGTTCTCTTATTATATCTAATTAATTATATATAAGTATTATTATAAAAATGATGATAATTTCTTTATGTTTAAAAAAACCTGACAGTCCTTAATCTATCTTTCATTTCCACAACACGTGCTCAAATGGCAAATGTTTAAAATTCTTCAAAAATCCCGCAGTAAAAAATTTGTTTCTCTAAAAAAGGTTTTCAAATCTAGAACAAATTGAAAAGGGTTATTGAAATTTAAAGACGACAATAAGAAACTTGTTAAAAAAACGGATTAAGAATGAAACCTTTTTTTAAGTCCACTTTACTTTATGAACCTTTAGGATTAAAAACAGGCCACAACAAATATATTTTTTAAACAACTTCTTACATCATAAAAGTTTACATACATTGTTACCTGCAAAACCTTTTTTAGGTCAGCTAAATACTAAAAATTTAGTATATAAACTAAAGATTTAGTTTGTCCTTATAACATTCTGCTAACAGCTAATTAACTAACAACATCTCAAATTGTTTAAAAATTAGTTAAAAGTAAATTTTAAACTAAAATGGATTCAAATCCTCAAACCACTATAACCTATACTTTATTCGTTTATTGTCAAGAGTTACGTCGTTCTCACTATCAATCGACAAATTTGAAAAAAAGTAAAATATCTCTTACCGATAAATTGATTTCAAAAATTGTGGCAAATTTGGAGACATGTTCAAGAGAAGATTTACTTGCTATTAAGCGGCAAATTTTATTTAAAAAGAAATTGAAACAACAAATGGAACGTAATATATTGAAGCATGAGAAGAAATATGTGGATCCAAAAAGAATTCAAGCGAATAAATATTGAAGTTTGAAGCGCTAATTGAGCAAAGAGCGGGAAGCGCCAAAGCAAAAGAGATTCAAATACATATATGTAAGCTGTTCTGAAAATAAAAATGAAATATGGACGACTTTGGAGAGAGATATCGAGACAAAGTGAGAGGAAATTGAAACTGACGATTCATTGTAAAAAAAATGAAAGAAGTAAATAAAAACTGAATTTATGAAAAATAAAACACTTACTTGTTTTTAATGAAATGATCAAGGGCTGAATTATGCAATAGGTTTCGTAAACTAATAATATTAGCGAGATTTTTAAAATGTTCTATAAGCGAAACTTGCGATCAATCTTGATCGATCATGTACGGCTTTCATCAGTGTTCTTATTATAGAAATTCTTCGATCAATTCTTAATTTTTGTATAAACTGCGATCACTTGTTAATTTGTTTTTAAAATTTTGTTCTCGATCACATCTGAAAAAAACTACCTTAAGAAATTTTCTATTATTTTTGTACTTATAGGCAATTCTCGATCAGTTCTCTATTTATAGAAAAGTTTCGATCACTTCACTAACTAAAGAAATTTCTCTACAAGAGATCTACTTACAGACAACTCTTGATCAATTATTTAGTAATAGAAGATAATAAATCAATTCTCAATTTACAGAAAAATAGCGATCAGTTCTCAATTTATAGAAAACTCTTGATCAGTTGTCTACTTATTAGATATGTTTGATCTTTTTGCTAATTATCGATCAGATTGAAAAAAATGGTCGATCAGTTTTCGTTTTTTAGATAATTTATCATCAGTTCTTTAATAATTATAAAATTACTGATTCTTAATTTTTAGAAAAATCCCTATCTGCACTCAATTTATGGAAATATCTCGATCAGTTGTCTTTTTCTAATTTTCTTTTCTAAAGGACCAAATCTTAATTAATAGACAAAACGCGATCAGTTGTCAATTTATCAAAATCTCGATCAGCTGTCTCATTACTAACGAGCCCTGATCTATTTGCTAATTATACAAAAATGTTTGATCAATTCTTTATCCAAAGAAAGTTCTCGATCGCTTAACTATAGAATGATCTTAAATTGAAAAGAGATTTCCCTATAAGTTTTTATCTTTTAGACAATTCTCTATAAGTTCTAAAATTGTATAAAATTACTGATCAATTCTTAATTTATAGAAAATTCCCGATCTTTTCTCACTTTAGGGAAAATATCGATCGAGTTGTGTATTTTGTATTTATATAAAATTCTCGATCATTTCTCTAATTGTTGAATTTTTTAGATCGATTGTCAAATTTTAAAATAATCACCATCAATTCATATAATAATGTCGATCATTTATTAAAAAAAGAAATGTCTCAACAAAGTTTTCTACTTATAGAAAATTCTCGATCAGTTCACTACTTAAACAAATTCCTCGACTTTCGCGATCATTTCTCTAATTATAGGAGATTACCGATCAGTTGTTAAATTATACAAAAATCTTAATTATTTTTAATATAAAATTTTTTTCTAAATTATATCTAAATGAAATTCTCGATCAGTTCACTAATACAAACAAATTCCTCTACCTTCTCGATGATTTTTCTATATATAATAAATTACAGATAAATTCTTTAATTATACAAAAATTTAGATTACTTCTTTTCGAAAATTGTCTCTAAATTATATTTGAAGGAAATTACATAAAACTAAGAAAAGTTATTGATTTCGATTCCAACTCAATTGATCTAGACCAATTAAAAAAAAATAAATTTTCATTTAGGTTTTTTAGGTTTTCCTACTCTGAACCAAAACACATATCATTCTAACACTCTGCTAACAATCAAAATTGGTATTACCTCCTGGAAGTAGTATAATATTATTTATTTGTATTTATTGAAATTAGCCAGTAGTCGACAGTCATCATCAGCAGCCAGTCAGTAGTCATTCACAGTCAAAAGCGCACCACAAATACAATTGTAATCAGGTTTTTTGTTTTTTTTTTTCAAACAAATTTACTAACAACTACAACAATATAAAAAAGTGTAATATTTTAATATAAAATCTTAGGGCTTCAAATAGCAATAACAACAAGTACTTAATAGACAAGACTGTAAAAAAAACTTAAATAAGAAAAAAAATAAAATAAAAACCACCACAAATATCAAAAGTATTTTTTCAAAAACGTCTTCGTAGTACTTGAGCAACCAAGTGGAACAAACGAGATTTTTGAAATCTTTTGGAGCACATCCACATATTTGTATATTTTCAACAAAATACAAAAACAAAAAGAATCAACCACTATAGTAGTAGTAGTAGTAACAACAACTTATTTTAGTACTTGTACTAAAAAGGTATTAAACAAAAATATACTTTTTTTATAATGAATTTTCTGCTGTTTTGTTTAAAATATTTTAGGAAAATGAATTTATAATTTGCTTATTATTAAATTAAAATATCATTGTGCAAAGAAGGGTGTTGGAAAATTTGCTTTAAATCATTTAGTTGGGGTTTGTTTTAATGGAGGCATGCAACATTTATATTTGACGTTTCAATAACGAATTGTTTAAACGAAATTATTGCAATGGTAAAGATATCTTTATCTATCTATCTATCTATCTATCTATCTATCTATCTATCTATCTATCTATCTATCTATCTATCTATCTATCTATCTATCTATCTATCTATCTATCTATTTATCTATCTATCTATCTATCTATCTATCTATCTATCTATCTATCTATCTATCTATCTATCTATCTATCTATCTATCTATCTATCTATCTATCTATCTATCTATCTATCTATCTATAAATCTAATATCTAATATCTATCTTCCATAGATTAATTTATCTTTAATTGCGTCGAATGGCTTTGCGTTCATCAGGTTGACTTCATCGAACTCCCTTTTGCTTTAAACTGTTAAAACCGCACTTTTCTTAACAACTTTTCCCAAGTGGTCTTGTAGACATATGCTGTAAACCTTACCACACCTAAAGTTTTCATACAATCCAATACGATCTTATCACAAGTCGCCTGTCTTGGCTGTCGGTAAATATATAATACAATTTTCATGTTCCTTAATGTTTGGACCCTTGTCTGGAAGCAGATTCGGAACTGTTTTGTTCCGGATTTATAGTAAAATCTAGATCTCTTCTTAAATTTTTGATCAGTTTGCACTTAATGCATTCTTATCTTGATTAAAGCTATCATCAGTAAAGAGCTATTCTCTATATCTGCTGATGATCTCTTTTGGAATAAGAGTGCTCTTTACTTTATTACTATTATCTGTAGATAACTGAAATAGATTCTATATTAATGGCCAACCGAAAAAAAATTATTCTCTACAAATATATGTCTTTGCCTTAAGAAAAACACTGACCAGCAATTATTGATTAGTAGTCGTATTACCCTAACTACATTAGCAATTAACTTGCTTTTTTAACACACTTCTTTACAACTAACTCTTTACAATTGCAATTTAACATTTATTTAAATTTAAATCTACATTTCCCGGTAACAAATTTACTATAATTTTCCTTTTTTCAAATTTACTTTTTAGTTAAACATATTACTAAAACCCACAATTATTTTAAATAAAATCAGCAAAATGTTTTCAAAACTACTTTAACAATCACCGGCTGCTACTGCTGCATATTTTTTATCATTTTTATAAATTAAAAATCTTGTTAAAAAAGTTTTTTTCCTTTTTGGTTTTTGTGTAAATAAATTGAAATTTATTTATAACAGAAAATACAAATCTTTTAGATCGTTTTGTTGTTGTAAGTTCAAATTATCGTTGTTTTTTTTCAATTGTATTTATGTTGTTGTAGTTACAAACTACATACAACCATTATTATTATTGGTATAAAATGTAATTTTACTGTCGACTTTTAACAAAACAAAACAGTACGTAAATTAAGTTAAATAAAAAAGCTAAAAATATTTATATGTATTTAACAATAAAATAGTATGAAAAAAGAAATATGTAGTAAGAATATGTGTTAGGTTAAGGCCGACTTAATGGCAATCTGCACTGAATTCATGTAACGAAATTTTCTTGCAAAAGAAAAAATTTTAGAGCGAAATCTTTTGGAGTTTCTCATTTTATCAATTTGGTCCTAGAGAATACATACAATTTATAAGTAAGTAGCTTTGTCTATAATACAGACTAAAGTCTTGTTAATGGTCTCGTCTATAGTTCTGTCTATAGCATAGATAGATAGATAGATAGATAGATAGATAGATAGATAGATAGATAGATAGATAGATAGATAGATAGATAGATAGATAGATAGATAGATAGATAGATAGATAGATAGATAGATAGATAGATAGATAGATAGATAGATAGATAGATAGATAGATAGATAGATAGATAGATAGATAGATAGATAGATAGATAGATAGATAGTCATAGATAGTCAGTTAGTTAGTCTACTTCAATACACTGGTGTAGGGTATAAAAGCATAAAACTGATACTAAGAGTTAAAAATAAAGCGAAATAAAACTCTCATATAAAAAAAGAATGCACTTTTAATTTAAAAGTTAAAAAAGGCAACAATAATATCAAACAAATGATAGCAAACACAAATGCTATGCATTTGTATAGGTCATGTCACACAAATACACACAAGTGCTATTGCAATGTACTTTATAAAATATCCCAGTTGACACTATGACTAATTTCTGTTTTAAATTGAAACAGAATTTGTTTATTAAACTAAGCAACTAGCATCAATCCAAATACTCGCTCTAAAGCACATATTCTCGCTTAATGAAGACTTGATGATCTAACTTCAATTGGACTTAATGCATTTTTAATTTTGGTTTTCAATATTAAATAAAGGAATTCCAATTGAAACCGTTTGCACTTGCATTATCACACCTAAATGTTCACTTGGTGTTTTTGTATCTATATATGTTTATATTTTTGTTATTATTCGTCTATATACTAAATATATAAAAAAACAGCGATTTCATATATAAACAAATGCTTATAAATGTTTAAAAAAATATATAACAATAACAACAAACATTTGCTTGTTAATGGCTTAAACAAAAAAAAAACTATAATAAAAGAAATGCAAAAATCACATACACAAACTCACACAGTATTTGCAAAATCTGTAACGAGTTTATAAAAATTTAACACTTTTTGTGATCGAAACAAATGTAAAAGTCAGCAAAAGTGCACTTGTTCACAAAACAGCAACAAAAACAGAAAAAAAATTGTATTTTTTTACACTAAACTTTGTAATAATATGAAAAAGTATAAATAAAATACAGAAAAAACAACAACAATGAAATCTGATGTGATGTTCAAAAAATTTTACCATGACCATGATGGTCGATTTTTAAAGGTACCCTTCAAAATATGATAGAAGAGGGGAGAAAACGTGAAAAGTATTTTCATATAAAAAAAGTCATTGAATAAAAAGAAAATTTAAAAACTTGCGAGGTTATTTTGAAAATATAAGAAGATTTCTTAAGTTTTGTTCTCAGTTGCAATTTTAATTAATGCACAATTTTAGAGTATCAGGTTGAATTTTTAAAAAGTTTAGACATGAGTATTATCTATGGTCCAGTTTATAGTCTCATAGTTCGGAATATAGGCTCATCTTTAACCGTGACTAAAGTCTTGTTCTTGAACCATAATATAGTCATATCTTTTATTTGGACTATAAACTCTTCTTTAGCCAAGACTCAACGTCTGGTCTATAATCTTAGATATAGTCCAGACTATAGACTTGTCTTCAGTCCAGACTATAGTCTTGTCTACAGTCTAGATTATAACATTGTCTTTAGTCCAGTCTTTCTTTTAGTCCAGACTATACTCTAGTATATACTCCAGACTATACTCTTGTATATAGTCCAAACTATAGTCTTGTCTATAGTCCAAACTATAGTCTTGTCTATAGTCCAGACTATAGTCTTGTCTATAGTCCAGACTATAGTCTTGTCTATAGTCCACATTATAGGCTAGGCTATACTCCAGACTATAGTCTTGTCTATAGTATTTTCTATACTCCAGATTACAGTCTTGTCTATAGTCCAGACTATAGTCGAGACTAAGGCCTTGTCTATAGTCCAGACTAAAGTCTTGCCTATAGTCTAGACTATAGTCTTGTCTATAGTCCAGATTATACTCTTGTCTATAGCCCAAACTATATTTTTCTTTATAGTGCAGACTATAGTCTTATCTCTAGTCCAGACTATAGTCTTCTCTATAGTCCTGTCTATAGTCCAAACTATAGTCCTGTCTATAGTCCAAACTATAGTCCTGTCTATAGTCCAAACTATAGTCTTATCTATAGTCCAGACTATAGTCTTGTCTATATAGTCTAGACTATAATCTTGTCTATATAGTCCAGACTATAGTCTTGTCTATATAGTCCAGACTATAGTCTTGTCTATAGTCCAGACTATAGTATTGTCTATAGTCCGGACTAAAGTCTTGTCTATAGTCCAGACTATAGTCTTTTTTACAGTACAGACTATAGTCTTTTCTATAGTCAAGAATAAAGTCTTGTCTAAAGTCCAAACTATAGGCTTGTCTAAAGTCCAGACTATAGTCTTACCTATAGTCCAGACTATAGTCTTGTCTATATTCCAGACTATAGTTTTGTCAATAGTCCTGGCAATAGAATTGTCTATAGTCCAGACTTTATTATTCTCTATAGTCTATATTATAGACTTGTCTTTAGTCTAGACTATAGTCTTGTTTATAGTCCTGACTATAGTCTTGTCTATAGTCCAGATCATAGTCTTGTCTATAGTACAGACTATCTTGTCTATAATGCAGACTAAAGTCTTGTCTATAGTACAGACTATCTTGAATATAGTCCAGACTATAGTCTTGTTTATAGTCCAGTCTATAGTCTTGTCTATAGTCTTGTCTATAGTCTTGTCTATAGTCTTGTCTATAGTCTTGTACAGACTATAGTCTTGTCTATAGTCTTGTACAGACTATAGTCTTGTCTATAGTCTTGTACAGACTATAGTCTTTTCTATAGTCAAGAATAAAGTCTTGTCTAAAGTCCAAACTATAGGCTTGTCTAAAGTCCAGACTATAGTCTTACCTATAGTCCAAACTATAGTCTTGTTTATAGTCCTGACTATAGCCTTGTCTATAGTCCAGACCATAGTCTTGTCTATAGTACAGACTATCTTGTCTATAATGCAGACTAAAGTCTTGTCTATAGTACAGACTATCTTGTATATAGTCCAGACTATAGTCTTGTTTATAGTCCAGTCTATAGTCTTGTCTATAGGCCAAACTATAGTCTTGTCTATAGTCCAGACTATAGTCTTGTCTATTGTCCAGACTATAGTTTTTTCTTTGCCTATTGTCCAAATTATAGTCTTTTCTATAGTCCAGACTATAAACATTTTTAGATAGTCCAGACTATAGTATTGCTTGAAGATAAATAAAGGTAGATACTGATAGTATTTTATTTGTGTAGATGGTGCGTAAATAAATTTCGGCATATCCGAGTATAACGCTCTTAGTAGTTGTTAAATGTAGTGATTTAAAAAAGGTGCTATTATTTTATAGGTTATTTGGTAAGTGAAGTTTTTTCATAGAATATGAAAAGTTTGTTTTTTAGTTTTCACTACAATATTTTCAAGTACCCTTAAAGCTGTTCAGGCGCTCGCTTATATGAAAACAATGTTTTAAATCAGTGGTCGACACAAAGGGAATATTACAGAACAATACAACAATTCTATATTGGTAATGTTTTTTAAGCCTTATTCACATCCATGTTATCTACTAACTAACATGTATATCACTAATTGCCTTCGGCCCCTGTTGCCTTTGTTTAACGTGTTGTGTTGTTTTACATTTATTTTTTTTTAACAAAATTATACAATACGAACCAATAAATTCACGCAAGTATAAAGTGTTGTTAAATAAAAAAAAAACAACAACACTTACATTCAATACAAAACTCATAACTCAAATATTTTAATAAATTAACTATAAATCATGAAAAATAAAACAAAATAGATTCTATATAAAACAATTTTTGGTTAATTTATGATTTTTGATTTATAAAAATATAGTTTAAAATTACTTTGTACTATTACACTGACTTTATAATGACGCTTAAACTTTTTTGCAAATTACAGAAACTGTGCTTAATAATATGCATTTTTTTATGAAAAGTTTATATTTTTATTTAAATAATTTATAACTTTACACATATTTTTAGTTTTTTTTTATACAATATTTTAATTGTTTTTTTTATGATTATTATTTATATAGTCAGCTTTTGTATGCGAATATGTGGTTTAGTTTTACACTACTTTTTTTTTAAATTTATGTTTTTGTTGTTGTTGTTTTTGTCTTCATTATGATCATAAATATTTCGTAATATTTTCCTGTTGATTATATTTAAATATAAAACAACGGATATGCGTTTTTTTATTATTTATATATTTAGTTTCTTCTGTATAGTTTTTTCTTTATTTAAAAAACGAATGTAAATACTTTCATTCGAATATATGTATGTATGTATGTATGTATGTATGTATGTATGTATGTATGTATGTATGTATGTATGTATGTATGTATGTATGTATGTATGTATGTATGTATGTACTATATAGTTTAGTTAATGTTTATTTATTGTTTATGTTTGTTATGAACAAAAAGTTTATTGTTGTGTTCAGTCACTAGAAATGTGTTAAAAACTGCCTTGGGCGTTTTGCGGAAAGGGTTTTATTTATGGAAATTTTTAAATAATTGCAGTAAAGATCACTATAAGCAACTAGAGCTTAATACATATCACTGATCTTTAGTGTTTATAGTTAGAAAGTTTACAGTTAAATATATATATACATATATATGTGCAAGATAAGCCACATAAAAATCAGATATAGTGTACGTTCTTAACTTGACTTTAGTAAATTAAGAATATATTCTTGTCTATAGTATTGTCATTAGAGTAGACTATACTCATATCTATATTCCGGGCTAGACTATGGTCTAAACTATAATATAGTATTGTCTAGAGTCTACATTATGTTCATGTCTAGTCTTGTCTATAGTCTAGACAATAGTCTTGTCTATAGTCTAGGCTTCTAGGCTTATCTGTAGTTTAGATTAAAGTCTTTTCTGTAGTCTATACTTTAGTCTTGACAGAAGTCTATAGTCTAAACTATAATCTTGTCCATAGTATATAGTCTAGACTATGGTCTTGTCTGTAGTAGTCTATAGTCCAGACTATAGTCTCGTCTGTATTCTAGACTATAGTCTTGTCTATAGTCCAGACTAAAGTCTTGTCTGTAGTCTGTTTAAACTATAATTTTTCTTTAATCCATAATCTAGACTATAGTTTTGTCTGAAGTCTATAATCCAGACTACAGTCTTGTTTGTAGTATATAATCCAGAGTATAGTCTTATGTATAGTCTTGTCTATAGTCCAGACTATAATACAGGCTATAGTCTTGTCTGTAGTCTATAGTCTAAACAATCTTGTCTGTAGTCTATAATCTAGACTATAGTCTTGTCTGTAATCTACAATCTAGACTATAGTCTTGTCTCAACTCTTGTTTATAGTCCAGACTATAGTATTGTCTATGGTCCAGAGTATAGACGTCTCTGTAGTCTAAACTGTAGTCTAGACTATAGTCCAGACTATAGTCTTGTCTATAATCGAGACTATAGTATTCTCTGTTGTCTATAGTCCAGACTATAGTTTTGTCTGTAGTCTATAGCCTAAACTTAATTGTCTTGTCTGTAGTCTATAGTCCAGACTATAGTGTTGTATGTAGTCTATAATCCAGACTATAGTCTTATATATAGTCTTGTCTATCGTCCAAACTATAGTGTTGTCTGTAGTCCATTCTATAGTTTTCTCTGTAGTCCATTATATAGTCTTGTCTATAGTCCAGACTATTGTCTTTTCTATAGTCCCGACTATAGTCTTGTCTGTAGTCTATAGTCTATAGAGAAGACTATAGTCTTCTCCATAGTCCATTATAGTATATACAAGACTATATAATGGACATTATAGTAAAGTCCATTATATAGTCTTGTCTATAGTCCAGACTATTGTCTTTTCTATAGTCCATTCTATAGTCTTGTCTGGAGTCTATAGTCTAAACAATAATCATGTCTGTACACTATGATCTAGACTATAGTCTTGTCTATAGTGCAGACTATAGTCTTGTCTGTAGTCTACAATCAAGATTTTAGTCTTGTCTATAGTCTTGCCTATAGTACAGACTATATTGTCTACAGTCCAGACCATAGTCTTGTCTATTGTCCAGACTACTGTTTCGTCTATAGTCCAGACTAAGACTATAGTCTTCTTTATAGTCCAGAGTCTTCTCTATAGGCCATTATAGTATAGTCCAGACTATCATTTTGTTTATAGTTCAGATCATAGTATTTTCTAAAGTCTAGACTTTAGTCTTTTTCATAGTTTTGTTACTAGTCTAGTCTATAGACTTGTCATTAGACCACACTATAGCCATGTCTATATTCCAGACTATGATCTTTTTTGGATTTTAGTCTTGCCTATAGTAGTTTCACTAGTCTAAATTATAGTCTTGTCTGTAGTATAAATTCGAAATATACCCATGGAAATCATCACTGTGCTTTTTATGAATGTATAGTTGGGCATGGCTGACCAAATGATACACTTCACCAGTTAGTATGTTAAAAATTTTGATTATCTTTAAAAAAGAAAACATTTAAGAAAACGGACATAACTAAAGTGCCTCTGAGTCGATTAGGTTGGGTGTTGAAACAATAATTTTAAGTGTTACAAACATCAGAGCAAACGTATAATACCCTCTACACTATAGTGATGTAGTGTATAAAAATATGAAAACGTACATGATCTTTAGCGTAAAATATTAAATATTATGGCAATAAAATATTTGTCTTTATGATTAAAGAAAACAAAAACTATAAATCTACACACAAAGCAAATATGATGGAAAAATATTTAGTTGTGAAAAATCTAAAGAAAAAGTAAACTTGACTTTTGACAATCACATTAGGAATAAAAGAAAATAATCAACTTTTTTTAAGGCTGCAAGTGTTTTTTACAACAGCACAAGCAACAATGAAGTAAAACGTAAGACAATGAAATATAGCAAGTAAAACACATACATACATGTGTCAAATGTATTTTACAATTTTCCAGCAAAAAAAGAAAGAAAAAAAGTTTTTTGCAAATTTAGCTACAAAA
The DNA here is from genome assembly GCF_022045245.1 of Lucilia cuprina. NCBI lineage: Eukaryota > Metazoa > Arthropoda > Insecta > Diptera > Calliphoridae > Lucilia > Lucilia cuprina. Next base: position 51,019,110 of record NC_060953.1, on the reverse strand, counting down.
AGTATTTCGAGGTGTAAATGAACAAATAAACATTTGAAAATGTAAAAGATAGAAGAAACAATAATTACAACGACAATCATAAAAGTATTTGTGATGAGGACAACAAGGTGTTGCATTAAACAGTTGTATGTATATGTTTGTTGGTAATATATTTTTCAAAGTGCAAGTGTTATTTGTTGCCAACACATATTAAGATTTTCTCAATTTGCATAGTTATAGATACTTCAAATAAAAAATGTTTTTTTCATATGATTCATCTCATTTTGGCTTTAGATAACAAATATTTCATATTTCCCTTAAGACGTCAACATTTTATCTAGCTGCAGTCATCAAGATATCGTCATAAACCTTAACATTAACTTTCTGTCATTATTATCAATATTTTTCATAATTTTCTTTATTTTAATAGCAATTGTCTTTGGAAAAGAAAATGTAATGAAAAATTATGATTTACGGCCACAAAATGCGTTCATCATTACTTTCATGTCTTAAGACAGGGATTTTAATTACCTTTTCTTAAACGTTTTTTTGTGCCTATTGTGATACGAAAAAACTTTATGTTCAACATACGCATTTTTTTTAATTTTAAATCTCATTTTGTTAAATGTTTACTATTCGACCTCTATGTTTTTTTTACAATAAATATTTTATTATAATTTGTCCCAGCTATGACACCTGCATAGACAATTTTTGTTGTTGTCTGTATCTTTGGGTGTCATTACAACATTCAAAACATTGTTCATGTGGCATACAACTTTCCCGAAAAAGAAAATTTTTAGTTTTAACAAGAGTTTTCTTGTATTTTATATAATGAGACAAATTAGTTAGACATTTTTAAATGTTATTTAAACAGAAGATGTTACTTTGGTAGAAGTTATGCGAAATTGTCTTTTAATTTTGAAATTATTTACTTTTTCCTGGACTTCATATATAACTATAGTTTTATTTTTAGTCTACATTAAAGTTTAGACTATTATTGTATATAGTCCAGACAATAATCTTGAAAACCAAATAGACAAAACTGTAGTCTTTTATAAAGTCTAGACTAAAGACTATAATCCAAACTATAGAGATGTCTATAGTACAGAGTATAGTATTAACTATAGTTCAGATAGTAGAATTTTTTATAATCTAGACAATAGATTTGTCTTCAATATTTGTCAATAATCCAGACAATAGACTTCTGCAGACTATAGACTTGTCTATTTTCCAAATTATAATCTTACCTATTGTCCAAACTATAGATTTGTCTATAGTCCAAACTATATTCTTCTCTATTGTGTAGAATATTGACTTGTCTATAGTGCAGATTGTGGATTTGTCTATAGTGCATACTATAGTCCAGACAATATACAATAAGTATTTCAATAGTATTGTCTATAATCCAGACTATAGTCTTGTCTATAGTCCAGACTATAGTCTTGTCTATAGTCAAAACTATAGTATTGTCTATAGTCCAGACTATAGTCTTGTCTGTAGTCCAGACTATAATCTTGTCTATAGTCCATACTATAGTCATGTCTATAGTCCAGACTATAGTCTTGTCTATAGTCTTGTCTATAGTCTTGTCTATAGTCTTGTCTATAGTCCAGACTATAGTCTTGTCATAGTCCAGACTATAGTCTTGTCTATAGTCCAGACTATAGTCTTGTCTATAGTCCAGACTATTGTCATGTCTATAGTCCAGACTATAGTCTTGTCTATAGTCCAGATTATAGTCTTGTCTATAGTCCAGACTTTAGTCTTGTCTATAGTCCAGACTATAGTCTTGTCTATAGTCCAGACTATAGTCTTGTCTATAGTCCAGACTATAGTCTTGTCTATAGTCCAGACTATAGTCTTGTCTATAGTCCAGGCTATAGTCTTGTCTATAGTCCAGACTATAGTCTTGTCTATAGTCCAGACTATAGTCTTGTCTATAGTCCAGACTATAGACTTGTCTATAGTCCAGATTATAGTGTTTTCTTAACTCCAGTCTATGGTTCCACTCCTCACCACTATAATAACAAAATTATATACTATAATTTACTGTATTTAAGTATTATTATAGCAATTCTAATAACAACTATTAGCTAAACTAGATAATAAAAATATTTATTTTATAACTATTTATAAAAATTAATAAAAATGATTATGATGTTTTTAAACGTAAAAACAAAAAAATGGACATAGAAATCTAGTCAGTAAGAGAATGAATGAATAAATGTATGTTTTGGTCTAATGCCATAATTAATGCACCAATGCTGCCAATCACAATGTTGCAGATTAACCTCAATTTCACCTACAAGTTGTTTTTTATTTATTGCAGTTGTTGTTACTGATATTGCTATAGTTTTATCTAACACAAAAACACATTGCAATCGAAAATATATTAAACATACTTTACTATTTGTTGTAAAATATTTTCAACAATAATGTTGGGTATTTCTACTAAATATTTTTACCACACACAAATAGACAATCCACCCACTTACGTTTTGTTGTTTTTTTTTTCATAACAAACTCATAACGGACATGTTGAAAGCTTTAAATATTACAAAATGCACACAGAGTTGTACTTGACTAAATTCTGTAATATAGTTATTTTTTGAGGGGATATTGCATTATTTCGGTGTTATTTCTTAAAAATAAGTAAAGCTTTTTGATTTTTGTTTCAAAATCAGTATCAGAATAGTTGAAATGGTTTGTAACTAAAAACAACTACATATTTACTTCACTATTTTGCAATTCTTGGTTTGGAACAATATTTGTTTATTATTATTTTGGAAAGTTTTCTATAAAATATATATCCTATTCACAATGGGTGTTGTACGATTGTATCGTAGTATGTTATTACCGGTTTTTTTTATTTTTAAAAATATTAATTGAAAATTTTTTTATGACTTACAATGCTACAACGATACGACATTGATTGTGAATTGAACAATAAATTGTGAAAACAAACTAACTAACTATATATATAAGTATATATCTATCTATCTATCTATCTATCTATCTATCTATCTATCTATCTATCTATCTATCTATCTATCTATCTATCTATCTATCTATCTATCTATCTATCTATCTATCTATCTATCTATCTATCTATCTATCTATCTATCTATCTATCTATCTATCTATCTATCTATCTATCTATCTATCTATCTATCTATCTATCTATCTATCTATCTATCTATCTATCTATCTATCTATCTATCTATCTATCTATCTATCTATCTATCTATCTATCTATTTTAAACAAAACATTTACATGTCTTATCCATTTAACTAATTTTAATTCTTTTTATTTTTTATCATTTCAGGTAAATATTGCACATTTTCTTGTAAGTAAGTTTGTAAGGATCCCAAAACGTTTTGATTTGATTTAGGGCAATTGTATGAAACTATTGATGAAATGCAAACACTATAAAATATACATCATATCATATCCCATTCTATACATCCTAAAACAAAAAATTGACATTTTTATCATGTCTCTGTGAATTACCGGTTCAAAACTAAGAAACTCAAAAAAAAAAAAAAAAAAAAAAACACTACATGTTCTCATAACGTGCAGTTTGTAACAGAAAAAACAGCAAATAGAAGACGCGTAACAGCTCTTTTGGTACTTGCAACAAATCATGTGCAAAAATTAAAAATGCACTCATACGAACGAGTACCGGGAGACTGTATTCAAGAATCTTTCCTGTTTCACTATATGAATAGTCAGGCAAGTAAGTCAGTTCTTTTACTGTTAAATGTCTTTTAAACGCAGGCGTGCATGAAATGCATCTTAAATATTCTTAAGTTTTTTTTATTGCTTGTTTTTACTCTTTTCCTTATTCATGTAAAAGTAGAATTTCGCTTAAGCAAAAAGTAAAAAGTTTCTTTCTCACTCGAGTAAAAACAAAAAAGAAAGAGTAAGACGCGTAATAGCTGCATACAAATATGCGGATGAAAGTTCTTAAAGTTTTTTTTGTTACTTTTTTTCGATTTCTTACTATTTTTGTCTTAAAAAGCTAAAACTGTCAAGATTTTCTTTATCAATTGCTGATACAATACAATAAAATTGTTGATTTATTTGTGGTAGATTTGTATTTGTAATGGAAATATGACATTTACCATTTTAATTTATGACAAATATGTAGAAGAAGAGAAATGTATTTAGTTTGCACATGTGGCAGATAGGCAGACAAGCACCCTCCCTCCCATTGATTAAATGATGTCGACAATCACTGTGAATGAAATGAAAAGCTAGTTGCAATCAAAAACATTTGACAATCATATAGGAATTTGCTAATATTTTTGCAATTTATTAGAGAAACTAAAATTTTATTTTTCAACAATAATTTCGCCTGGTGTCTAAAAGTAACTGCTAAAAAGTCATTAGCTTGTGCTTTTTATTTACCAAAAGGTTTATCTTTAATGGTATTTTGTGCTCAATAACGGTATAGTAAAATGTGATCATCAATTATGAGCAGTTAAACGATAAATTAGTAGATTGTTATCTTATGAACATTGTTGTGATGATATAGTCAAGACATTCACCTATATATTTTTTTATAGTTAAGCCAAGACATTTACTAGACATGTATGACATATGGTATTTTAGAGAAAAATCGCTATAGTGGACTATAGACTAGACTATAGACTAGACTATAGACTAGACTATAGACTAGACTATAGACTAGACTATAGACTAGACTATAGACTAGACTATAGACTAGACTATAGACTAGACTATAGACTAGACTATAGACTAGACTATAGACTAGACTATAGACTAGACTATAGACTAGACTATAGACTAGACTATAGACTAGACTATAGACTAGACTATAGACTAGACTATAGACTAGACTATAGACTAGACTATAGACTAGACTATAGACTAGACTATAGAGTAGACTATAGACTAGACTATAGACTAGACTATAGACTAGACTATAGACTAGACTATAGACTAGACTATAGACTAGACTATATACTAACTATAGACTAGACTATAGACTAGACTATTAACTAGACTATAGAATAGACTATAGACTAGACTATAGACTAGACTATAGACTAGACTATAGACTAGACTATAGACTAGACTATAGACTAGACTATAGACTAGACTATAGACTAGACTATAGACTAGACTATAGACTAGACTATAGACTAGACTATAGACTAGACTATAGACTAGACTATAGACTAGACTATAGACTAGACTATAGACTAGACTATAGACTAGACTATAGACTAGACTATAGACTTAGACTATAGACTAGACTATAGACTAGACTATAGACTAGACTATAGACTAGACTATAGACTAGACTATAGACTAGACTATAGACTAGACTATAGACTAGACTATAGACTAGACTATAGACTAGACTATAGACTAGACTATAGACTAGACTATAGACTAGACTATAGACTAGACTATAGGCTAGACTATAGACTAGACTATAGACTAGACTATAGACTAGACTATAGACTAGACTATAGGCTAGACTATAGACTAGACTATAGACTAGACTATAGAATAGACTATAGACTAGACTATAGACTAGACTATAGACTAGACTATAGACTAGACTATAGACTAGACTATAGACTAGACTATTGACTAGACTATAGACTAGACTATAGACTAGACTATAGACTAGACTATAGACTAGACTATAGACTAGACTATAGACTAGACAATAACGGTATAGTAAAATGTGATCATCAATTATGAGCAGTTAAACGATAAATTAGTAGATTGTTATCTTATGAACATTGTTGTGATGATATAGTCAAGACATTCACCTATATATGTTTTTATAGTTAAGCCAAGACATTTACTAGACATGTATGACATATGGTATTTTAGAGAAAAATCGCTATAGTGGACTATAGACTAGACTATAGACTAGACTATAGACTAGACTATAGACTAGACTATAGACTAGACTATAGACTAGACTATAGACTAGACTATAGACTAGACTATAGACTAGACTATAGACTAGACTATAGACTAGACTATAGACTAGACTATAGACTAGACTATAGACTAGACTATAGACTAGACTATAGACTAGACTATAGACTAGACTATAGACTAGACTATAGACTAGACTATAGACTAGACTATAGACTAGACTATAGACTAGACTATAGACTAGACTATATACTAAACTATAGACTAGACTATAAACTAGACTATTAGACTAGACTATAGAATAGACTATAGACTAGACTATAGACTAGACTATAGACTAGACTATAGACTAGACTATAGACTAGAATATAGACTAGACTATAGACTAGACTATAGACTAGACTATAGACTAGACTATAGACTAGACTATAGACTAGACTATAGACTAGACTATAGACTAGACTATAGACTAGACTATAGACTAGACTATAGACTAGACTATAGACTAGACTATAGACTAGACTATAGACTAGACTATAGACTAGACTATAGACTAGACTATAGACTAGACTATAGACTAGACTATAGACTAGACTATAGACTAGACTATAGACTAGACTATAGACTAGACTATAGACTAGACTATAGACTAGACTATAGACTAGACTATAGACTAGACTATAGACTAGACTATAGACTAGACTATAGACTAGACTATAGACTAGACTATAGACTAGACTATAGACTAGACTATAGACTAGACTATAGAAGACTATAGACTAGACTATAGACTAGACTATAGACTAGACTATAGACTAGACTATAGACTAGACTATAGACTAGACTATAGACTAGACTATAGACTAGACTATAGACTAGACTATAGACTAGACTATAGACTAGACTATAGACTAGAATATAGACTAAGCTATTGACTAGACTACAGGATAGGCTCTATACTATAGATTTGACTATAGACTAGACATAAAAACTAAAAACTTCCATTTTATCTAAAACACGAACCTATGCTACTCTCCCTTTTATTATTCCCTAAACAAGTAATAAGCAAAAAAATATAAATTAATTAAAACTTTCTACATTCTTAAGAACTCTGATAAATTTTGTAGTTTTCTTGAACACGTTTCCTTCATATAAAGCTGTAAGAGTAACTAACTGAATTATAAGGAAGTAATAATATTTAATCCTGCTTATCTTAGATAAAAACAGCTCTTTATATTAAATCTCTTTATATGTGTTGCCTTGTGTCTACAATTATATTTGTACGTATTATCTTCAGTTTTTATTTGTTTTCAGTTAGTACAATTGAAACACAGATAAAAATATATAAAAGATCAATAACTCATGTAGTTTATTATACGTTTCGTTTTCCTCATCTTGTCTTGTATTTTTTGCAAAAATTAGTAATTGAAATTCTACTTGTTATTGCTTTATTATTTATTAATTAACTTTATTTCTTAAGCAGCCACTTTACAGTTTTTTTTTTTTTCAGTCATTCTATAGCTAATATGCTGTTAATAGAATCAATATATGTTCGCATACTGAAGGAAAAGAGATTAAGTCGGTTTTACTGAATATTAGAAATAAAACTAGATTTTTAGATAGTCTTGATTAAGGTTCAATAAATCGACTTTCGAATAATCGAACAATCGACATTTTGTCGAAAAAAGTCGAAGTCGACTATTATATTACAAAACATATAACACGTATATGAAAAAAGTAGTCGAAAAAAAGTCAAAAAAGTCAAAAACCTCGAAATAAGTAAAAAAAAAATAGTCGAAAAATCGAAAAAAAGTAAAAAAAATGGAAAAAGTCGAAGAGTCGGAAAAAGTCGACTATTTATAAAATACTTAAAGTCGAAATGTCTAAAAGTTGACTTTTAACTAAATGAAAAAATTCGAAAAATCGTCTTTGCATAAAATGCAATAAGTTGACTTTTTACTAAATGCAAAAAGTCAAAAAGTCGACTTTTCGTTTCAACTATAGAATCTCATCCTTGATGGTTTTAAAATTAACAGCAGATTTGTTTTGTTTTAAATCTAAATTTATGAATTCAACTGTGTAGGATGTCTTCGCTAACATGCAAATGGTGTCCTAGCTAAATTTTCTCGAGAGTAAAATAAATGAAATTTATATAATATATATAATTATATAATTTATATATTGTAAAGTAAAGGATATATTTGTACATGACTTTTTATTCGTTTATGTGTTTTCCATCAATTACCAAACTACTTACAATACTTGTTAATACAACTCTGTATGGTGTCCTCGCTAACAAGCATATGGTACAAATTTCGGATCAATGATATTTAATTAATTTAAATCACACTTAAAATGTAGAGGACATACTTTTATACGATTTTTTATATATTTATTTATCTATTACAAAACTACTTACTAGTATGTGAAGTAGAAGTCATTGAAAATCCCAGATTTTTTAAGTCTATGGTCTGTTGTTAATTTCTAATGTTTTTCCAATCCATTTTATATGATTATTTTATTGTATATGTATATTATTAATCAATTACAGAACTACTTACAATTATGTAAAATAGAAGTCATTTAAAATCGTTTAGTTTTCTTGTTTAAAGTCTGTTTATAATTTTTAACGTTTTTCCATTAAATTTATTTGAAACATTTAGAATTTTTACCAAATTCACTTTCGGTCTACAACTGCAAGTGCACTTTTTTCAAGTAGCACCGTCGTACCAATAAACTTTTACCAACATAGTCGTCAGTCAATCCTATTGTAATGTAATGTTCAGTCTTCCGTTGTAAAAGATTATGCTCATTAGACTTTAGCATATAAGTATGTTACCACATACGTATGAAAGTACTCTTATAGTCTGACTGACTGAATATTTACGTGTTTTTAATTTTTTTTTTTTTGTATCTCTTACTAAGTACTTCCATCTATCCAACTAGACTACAATGAAAATTATAAAAGTTACAACAACAGCAATACTTTTTATTTCAGTGATTAATAGCATCCGTTATGGTTTCTAGTAGCAGAAAAAAAATCACTATTTAGTCGAAGATGATGAAGAAAAAAAACTATTTTCAGTTCAAATGTGTGTGTTTTTTCTCCAACAGCAATTTCTTAATATTAGTATTTTGTAGTTTTTTTCATGATTTTACTCTTTTTTTTTTGCTATTATAAAGGTATTTTGTAATCTGTTGGTGGAAGTTTTTTTTTCAGTCTGCTGTAATACTTCTGCTTTTCAGATGTAATAATCATCAGTGTATTTCATACAAATTATAATCAAGTGGCAAATCATTTGTACTTGCAGATGTTCTTTTTTCATATTTTCGAGGTTAAAAATAGAGTTTCGTTAATGTGATGAAAAAATGTTCGTTTTCACTTTTTTTCATTTGTCTAAAAAGGTTAAGGATGAATTATTTATGTTTTGTTGGAAATAACTGAATTAAACTTTTTATTTGTTACAAAAAATATTATATAATAGTTTTTTCAAAATATGTTTGTTAATTTCATTAAAATATGATAAGACTCAAATTAAATAATAAAAAATGAAAACTGCCTTTTTGAAGACTTTGAAAACATTTCTAAAACAATCACTCTCAAATACCTAAGAAACTTGAAACTAACTATTGAACAAACAAATTTATAGCACAAAATTTACTTAATCTTCATTCTCTACACACTTTATAACCACAATTAGTAATGTGCTAAAGCATGCATAAACATGCTTTAAAAATTTTCATCCAATATGCCTGCTCATTTACTTGTATGCTATAATTTTAGGTATTTTCTGCATTAGATATGCATAAAGAGCACACAGGTTAAAATGTCCTTAAAATAATTACTCTCATAAATATAAATTAGAATTTAAACTGACAATGTTTTAAAAGCCTCGATTATGATGATCGCAAAAAAAAAAAACTACTAAATATATGGTTGTGTATGTTTGCAGAATATTAGACATGCATTTGCAGGTTCGGTGTGATAGGTAGGTATTAACTACTAGGTAATGTTGTTGAATATTGGTAGAAAGAATAATGGTGTTTTCCTAAAAATACGCATAAACACAAATAATTTTCTTTTGAGTTAAATTTACTGAAAAGACATGCAGGCTAATGAATACTATGTGAAACAAATTGATTTTTGAACCGCATTCTGTATGATATTTAATAAACTATATCTATCATAAACTTATAACTGCCAACTGATCATAAAATAGTATATAATTATAGCTTTAGCTAGATCAGTTCTAGTTTACTTCTACAAGTTCAGTTCTAGTTCAGCTCTAATTTAAATCTACTTCAGTCCTAGTTCAGTTCTAGTTCAGTTCTAGTTCAGTTCTAGTTCAGTTCTATGTCAGTTCTAGTTCAGTTCTAGTTCAGTTCTAGTTCAGTTCTAGGTCAGTTCTAGTTCAGTTCTAGTTCAGTTCTAGTTCAGTTCTATTTCAGTTCTAGTTCAGTTCTAGTTCAGTTCTAGTTCAGTTCTAGTTCAGTTCTAGTTCAGTTCTAGTTCAGTTCTAGTTCAGTTCTAGTTCAGTTCTAGTTCAGTTCTAGTTCAGTTCTAGTTCAGTTCTAGTTCAGTTCTAGTTCAGTTTAGTTGTAGTTCTACGCATTTGCCCTAAAAAGTTGTTAAAAATTTCCAACACATTTTATTCGATACTAGTGTATAATGCACTAAAATTGGTATTTTGTTGCAATTTAAAACATAAACATACATATATATGTGATGCCATTTACTAGAATATATATCCATACACTGATAATTTGTTGCAATATCACATCACACAGATTTAGGAACAAACATAGGAACATGCATAAAAGTAATCATGAAAATGTTTGGATGCATTATTTACCGTCAAATTTAAGCTGACCGTAGCCAGAGTTAAGAACATCTTCATGGATAATTATATGTGGAAATGTATGTCTAATATACTCTGCTACAGCCACAAACTATAGATGAGGGTCATTAATTGTACGAAGTACTATGTTTGCCTTGACTATCGATTGTCGATTTTTAGTGGTTTCTCTTAATACATTCATGTTCAGTTTGGAGTCTGCGGTGGGTCGTTAAAAATGCAAAACATTTAGAACAGGAGTAAATTTCCTAGATGAGTTTATTATCTGAGCTTTTCATTTTTTTCAAATACTTATACATTTGCTTAATGTTCTGGAACAGTGGACGGCTTTTAGTATTCAAAAATTCACAAAATAACTTTTATGTCTTACAGCAATATTGTGTAATGTCCTCCGTTTTAAAAAAAAACATAGGAATCTCTTTGTGCCGTTCTATGAAGTCATGAAATCAAAATGTTTAGACAAATGCTAAGTTTGCAATTGTGTATTTGTTAATGGCAATGAATACATATGACATCAAGTAGAAATTTTTATTTAAATATGGTTCTTTATAGAGACAAATAGGCATTTAAACTCTTAATGTGGACATAAGCTAAATGTTAGTTTAAATTACAAATAAGCAATAGTTATCTAATAGTTTATAACTGGTTGTCAGTAATAATGTATAATAAGTTCTCCAGCTAAAGATTCACTAAAAAAATCAGTTTTCCAAATTATAGAAATTGATTAGCTTCAGTTTCCTTAGTGCAAAACTTGCCATTTTGCATATGTAAATTATTATTTAGTGTAACTGTAAAATTTCATTATTATTGGCTAAGATATTTGTTTAACGGTGTTGAAGTTCATGGAACTTCCGTTTTCATAATCTTCACACCAATAATCTAAAATGCCAATAACTGCAAGTAGCAGGAATAATAGAAACAATACAAATATAGAGAGAAACTCAAGAAATCTTCAGAATACTAAACATTAGAGGTTCAAACTTTAATGGAGAAAATATTATATCTAAACAGAAGTTTTATTAAAATTTTTTTCATGAGATCTTTGTGTCAAATTTTTCTTGGTATTAAGTGGGGAACGTGGGTCAAATGATTATACAAAATTCGGTCGATCCTAATACATATTCACACCGCTTCGTGCATAAATACATCAATGTATTTCACTACAATTGTAACTGTTAGTCGGTGAGCAGAAATCTTAGTTGTGCCGCAAAGCGTACATAAATAAATAACCCATTACACACATTTACCAATACTAAAACTAGAACTGAACTAGAACTGAACTAGAACTGAACTAGAACTGAACTAGAACTGAACTAGAACTAAACTAGAACTGAACTAGAACTGAACTAGAACTGAACTAGAACTGAACTAGAACTGAACTAGAACTGAACTAGAACTGAACTAGAACTGAACTAGAACTCAACTAGAACTGGAAAATGTTGGTCAAATCTGATCAAATTTCCATATACATGTGTATAATGATCACTTGCTTCGATTTTTTCTTATTATTATTGTGTTTACTGGGTTTCCAATTAATTCTATCCACACTTCCCTTTGCCAACAATAACATCTCACTATATTTATTTGAACAACATTGAATGTTTATTGCTTTGCATCCAGAAATTTATACAGTTTATACATATACATATGTTGTATGTTTGTATATATTAGTTTTGTAATGCAATGAATTTCTACCTCTAGGCTTTCATCACACGCTAATAAACAATTAAAGTGTTAATCAAGGGAATTTACCTTAAATGATCGAATAACATGATTATTTTTACTAAAACTATGCATGAAACCAGTGAATCAAAGCCCGACTGACGGATAGTAAACTGAGAGCGTCTATTAGAGTGGCAGACTTTGAATTATATAAAAAAACTAATTGAGGAATATTATGACTTTGGTAATATATTTTTTCTAAAGATTTTTTTTATATTTTAGCATTATTTCCCTTTCCCCTTTTTTTCTTAACTCATCAGTCAATGATTAGGTTTTATAGCTGTAATGCAATCATTATATGATTTTGTATAATTTTTTGTAATAGGAAATATTAAAAAAAAATAAAAACAATTTACATATGTATATAAATAAACTGGTAAAATGAGTCGAAATTTCTTTGTTTGTTTATGAGGTCAGGAAATAGTTGATTAGTTGAGATCATTTTCTATAAAAAATTTTAAATTTTTTGTAAAAATTTTAACTAAATGGTTTAAAACATATTTTGTTATTTAAATGTCGAGTTCTGGTTCAGTTCTAGTTCAATTCTAGTTCAGTTCTAGTTCAGTTCTAGTTCAGTTCTAGTTCAGTTCTAGTTCAGTTCTAGTTCAGTTCTAGTTCAGTTCTAGT
>NC_060953.1:51002176-51005698 GCF_022045245.1 Lucilia cuprina | reverse complement strand
TCTAGTTCAGTTCTAGTTCAGTTCTAGTTCAGTTCTAGTTCAGTTTTAGTTCAGTTCTAGTTCAGTTCTAGTTCAGTTCTAGTTCAGTTCTAGTTCAGTTCTAGTTCCTATTTCAGTTCATGATAATTTTTAGTACATTTCTTTTAATTTAAAAAAATTGCTGCATTATAAATTGAAATTTATACAAAGTTAATAAAAACAATTTGTTTATAAATCAAACAATTTGTTCATTAATTTGAAAGCTTCCAAAAAATGAACAAAACACAAAAACTAAATGAAAATCATTATAAAACTCATAAAAATAAACAATAAGTTTACTAAAACCTAAAAACATAGAAATATTTCATAATTTTTTTCTTTTGATAAATTTAAACAAATTTGTTTAAAATACCACAAACATTATGATTTATTGGAGTAAATAAAAAAAAAATTCATGTTAATCTTCACTGTATAGATATTTAACCCAATAACATACTGACAGTAAAAACACAAAAATAGTTTTTTGTTATCTGTAAATTACACAAAATTAAACTACAAAAAATTAATAAAATAAAACATAAAATGAAAAATAAAAATTTGCATAAAAACCATAATAACCAACCAGCAAATGTATACATGAATTGGTCAGCCAACATTTTTTAACATGATCTTCTTCAATCATTCAAACAGACATTCAAAGTCATAGTTTCATTTTATTCATTCATTGCCGGTTAGTGGTTGGTTAAATGCACAATGACCAGTTAACCAAAGATTATTTGTAACGGGCCAGACATGCTCGTACTCTAAGCTTATGTCCATGTCATACCATCATCATTATGGTTTCAGTTTTTGTTAAGTTTGAAAAAAAAACAAAACATGAGCACAATTAAAACAATCAAAAATGTCTGAAAAACAAACTAGGTGAATGTTAAGTAATATTAAACAATATTTAATAACAAAGTTAAAGAAATTAAAAAATAAAGTAAAATATTTCTATTTTGTGTTTTTGCTAATAGTGGTTAAGAAAATCTGCAGTAATATGAGTGCAACAATATGAAAATAAAATAAAATTTCTTATGATGGTCAACATACTACAAATAAATTTTTTTAATGATGATGTCATAAATGGGAAGAGAGTTGTTCAATTTTTAAAAGATAATGTTCGAGACACAGATATCTTCGACATATAGACAAGACTTTAATTTGGTCTACATTCATAGTGTAAAGTATACTGTCTACACTAAATTGTATAAGTTATAGTTTTCTTCTAGTTCAGTTCTAGTTTAGTTCTAATTCAGTTCTAGTTCAGTTCTAGTTCAGTTCTAGTTCAGTTCTAGTTCAGTTCTAGTTCAGTTCTAGTTCAGTTCTAGTTCAGTTCTAGTTCAGTTCTAGTTCAGTTCTAATTCAGTTCTAGTTCTGTTCTAGTTCTGTTCTAGTTCTGTTCTAGTTCAGTTCTAATTCAGTTCCAGTTCTGTTCTAGTTCAGTTCAAATTCAGTCAGTTCTCCTTCAGTATTTAATGTATTACATTATGTTAATTTCCTACAATGTAAAAATTACATAAAAAACGTTTTATATATTTTTCATAAATTAAAAAATTTTTCATTGAAATCCGAAACATAAAAACATTAAAAATCATTAAGTTGTATAGAAAATAAGAAAAAAATTTAATATTTTATTTGAAAAGAAATAAATTTGGTTTTTTGTTAAAATTTTCATTGGAACAATGTAAAGGTCAACAACGTTAAACCATGTTCTTGTACTGATGACGCCGACAACGATAATGGCGATTGGTGGCAACTATGATATATATTGAACATTTTTTTCCACAATAAAGCAAAAACAGATAGATCATGTTAACGGAAGTGTAAACCATATGAAAAACAAGAAAAAAACTTTTTTACAAAATATAAAAACTTTATAACAATTGACACAGTTTTAAACTTATTGACTTTGAAATGTGAGAATTTTCTTCTGAAGCTAAAGTTTCATTATTAACCTTGGCATCATCATGCTAAAAGTAGGTTGTGTAAAACAACAATAAACAATTTAATTTTGAAGGTAACTTAAAACGTTTAAAGAAAATTATTGGTGGAAGAAAATACCACGAAATTTGTTTCTAGTTTTATTAATCCGTTTATTTGTTTCGTCACAAAAAAAAAACGGATTAAAAAAGTAGATTACTAGTTTTTTATTTTAGTTGCTGTTACTAGTTGACAGCACAAGTGTTTTATGGGTCACCCACAACTTGGTGGTAGCCAGATTAAGAATGAACCATTTTTTAATAGGTACCAAATAGTATTAATGAATTACCTGTGAAACGCCCAAACCGCAAACTCCCACTACACCGCCATACAGCAAAAATCAAGACAAACAACCGACAAAGGAATTCAGGTACCTGTTTTAAATATATAAAATGTCCTGTCAACTAACAAACAGCATCAGTTCCACTTGAACATTGTATTTAAACACATCCTTTCAAACAAACGATCGACAAGCAAAAAAACAAAAATAAAATACCAAAAAATCTTAAATCTTTTTAAAAACCAAAAGAGCTACATATTACTCAAGAATATTTCCATAATCATGGCATCTCAAAAATATACTCCAGCCAGAACTTTGTCGGCATCCAACAATATTATCACCACAAGCAGCAACACTACGCCAAAATCTACAACAGTCGCAATGAACAAAATCTATCAGCAACCACAAAAGCAGCAACAGGAACAACTTCCCCCTTATCTGCAGCAACCGCAGCTAGGTGTATCCTATATGCTTTATTTACACCGTGAAGAACTGAGAAAGCGTAAATCATCTTGTATGCGCATTTCTCGTACCAAATTCCAATTGACACATGAACTCATCACGAAAACCGTTAAAAATATTCATAAATGTTCTCCTGATGATTTACAAATTCTTAGTCGGGAAACAATCTTTAAGAAGAATTTGAGAAGACAAATTGCACGTATGAAATACCATCAACTCTTGCAGAATGCCAAATATCAAAAACAACAAAACGATAGATTTCTGCAGCAACAAGAAAAGGCACACAAGGAACATCTGAAACTACAACAAAAACAATCACAATTCTTACCACAAGAGCATCATCGACACCAGCAACATCAGAGCGGTGGTGTTACAGCTATGGAAGGTATTGAAATATCTTGTTAAATTATGGAAATGACAAGGAAGAAAAGGGAGCTGCAACAGAATTTATGCTTGAGACAAGTGATTTTTGAAAAATTATAATGTTTTTAAGTTTTAGCTTTAAGAAATTTTAGTACAACTATAGCTTTAATTCTAGTAATGTATAAGTAAATAAATATTTGATATTTTAAAATAACTGTTGTTTTTTGAACAAAAAATTTAAGAATACAAAACGACGTCCTATTAAAACAGTTGAACCGGGTTATAGCTTCGTTTCAGTTCTAGTTCATTTGTAGTTCAGTTCTAGTTCAGTTCTTGTTCAGTTCTAGTTCAGTTCTAGTTCAGTTCTAGTTCAGTTCTAGTTCAGTTCTAGTTCAGTTCTAGTTCAGTTCTAGTTC
>NC_060953.1:50998927-51002076 GCF_022045245.1 Lucilia cuprina | reverse complement strand
TAGACTAGACTATAGACTAGACTATAGACTAGACTATAGACTAGACTATAGACTAGACTATAGACTAGACTATAGACTAGACTATAGACTAGACTATAGACTAGGTTTGGCTAAAGACTAGGCTTGACTATAGACTAGACTTTGGACTTAGCTGTCTAGTTGACTATATACAAGACTAGTCTAAAGTAAGCTATAGACCAATCTATAGTAGACTATAGACTAGACCAGTCTATAGTAGACTATAGTTGAATAGACTGTATAGTTTATAGACTTCACTATTATAACTATTTCAACTGACATCCGTTTTGTTTGCTGGGTCATATTTATATACTTGCATTTGTATTAATGTGTGTTATGTTTTAGTGTATGCGTTAATATATTTAATTGTAATTGAATAAATGTAAACGTAGTATTCATTGTAGTATGTTTATGTCTGGTTTTCACTTAATCAATTAAACATTTATTTATTTATTTGTTGATGTTATTTTCATTTTTTAAAATCATTATTGTCACTTTATTTCAAGTTTTTGTTCGATTATTATTATTTTTTTTTTTGTAAATCTTTAGTCAGTCATTTTGTCTCCGTCAAATCTTTAAATGAAAGTTATTTTGTATTTTGTTAATTATTTCCAGGGAATTGTATTGGGGATTTGTGAGTGGAAATTTAAATAAATTAGTAAAAAATATGTTCATGCATATGTTTGTATACAAAAGGTATATTACAAGGTTAAATATGATAAGTAACTAGTTTTAGAATACATGATGATAAATTGATTTTTTAATTAATACTATTCAGCAGAAAAATTATACAATAAACAGTAGCAAACGAATGAAAAACTTTAAATAAAATTTTACATATTAATTTCAGTAGAAATAAAATTTATAAATTCAAACGATAGATTTGTGGCAGATAGTGCCTCATTGGAAGCGAAAGCTGAATTATATGTCAGTTTTTTATGATACAGAAACTATGATTTTATAGTAATGAAATTAATAGAGGAATTAGTTCTCGGACGAAAAGAATCAGAGTAACATTGGATTATAGCCACCTATGAAACAGCGTTTCTGCAAGCAGCAAGTTGGGTGGTAAAATATGCAAATTTAAAATTCCAAAATACTAGCTCTTGCACTAAAAGTTTCTGAGTATAACTTTGGTGGTAATTTCAAACGAAACTTTACTTTTCTTTCTCCATCACATTACATCTACTTCGAATTTTTGTTAAAATATTCAAATTGAAACTAAACTTAGTTTGTTTTCTTCTTTTTGCAAAGCTTCATGTTAAAATGTGAGTCATGAATGGGATTTCATTAACCATAAATACGTTTTTAAGAGGAATTGCTTGCATTTGCAGCAATGAAACGCCAAGTACATCGGCAACAATAACAATAATGAAGAAAAGTAAAACAACAACACGGACAACTTACAACCAAAACAATGTTTGTTGTTTTCATTTGTAGTATCTTTGTATGTATATGTAGATGGTTTGATTGTTTTTTTGTTGTGTTTTTGTTTTCATTTTATTACATTCTCTACATTTCTATTTGTTTTCTTTTGTTACCGTCGAACAGACATAAAAACATCACAGGCGAAAATGGACGGACAGACAACTAGACAACATTAAAGTAGCACACACAATGAATGTTAAACTTGAAGTTAACGTTTAACACTAAACATAAACGGTGAGGGTTTTGGAGGGGCAACTATATACATATATATACATACATATAACTATATATCAATTTTACCTATACAGATATTTGCAAAGGCTTTTTAGATCACTAGGCTAAATATAAGTCGTTTAATTAGATTATAGACTAGACATCATACTAGACTGTAGACTAAACAAGAAACTAGAATATAGACTAGACTATAGACTATAAACTAGACTAGACTATAGACTAGACTATAGACTAGACTATATACTAGACTATAGACTAGACTATAGACTAGATTATAGACTAGACTATAGACTAGACTGTAGACTAGACTATAGACTAGACTATAGACTAGACTATAGACTAGACTATAGATTAGACTTTAGATTAGACTATAGACTAGACTGTAGTTTAGACTGTAGACTTGACTACGAATTAGACTATAGACTAGACTATAGATTAGACTATAGACTAGACTGTAGTTTAGACCGTAGACTAGACTACGAATTAGACTATAGACGAGACTAATGACTAGACTGTAGACTAGACTTTATACTATAAAAATCCTATTTCTATTTCAATTGCAATTATATTCCATTTCAAAAATACCATTAGTTTACCATACAAATACTCCTTTTGGTGCTGTCTAAAATTTATTTGTTATATGAAATAATAAATTTGTTTATAAGCAAAAGGTAACATATAAAAAACATTTCATTTATTCACGAAAATATGTACAATGCATATATACATACACATGTATAAAACTGAGTAATAAAATAAGTTTTTTCCTTGTCTTTTGCTTTAGCTTTTCCTCTCACTCCCTGACAACTTTTTTTTCGCTAAAAGATATAAAATTACATTTTATAGTTTTATATTCTTGTAATAACTTGTGAATGATGTGATGCTTTTGCTTATGATTTTTTTGTTGAATGTAATTTATTTTCAAAGTTTTAGACATCAATATGTATGTCTGTCTATATTTTACTTTCATGTATTAATATGATTTTCATTTTAGTTACTTTTTTTACAAATATAATTCACGAAAGTGTTTTTTTTGCCTGCAGATGAAAATATAAATCACGCCGAATTAAATAGTTTTTTTTTAGAAAAAGAAAAGTAAACATAAGCAATTTGTATTTATTTAATAGCTGCTAGAAAGCTTTTAACAAATCACGATTTTTGGGTAATTTAAACATTTGCATGTGAAAAATGTGTCTAATAAATGATATATTTATATAAAGAAAAAGTTATAAAACTAAATAATATATATATTATTTTATTATTATAATTAGAATACTTTTGGTAGAGTCGAAGATAAGATTTTACTAAACTAGATCTTAATTAAAACAGAATTGAACTAAACTAGAGAAGAACGGAACTGGACTAGAACTGAACTAGAACTGAACTAGAACTGAACTAGAACTGAACTAGAACTGAACTTGAACTGAACTAGAACTGAACTTGAACTGAACTTGAACTGAACTAGAACT
>NC_060953.1:50977504-50998827 GCF_022045245.1 Lucilia cuprina | reverse complement strand
CTATAGTCTAGTCTATAGTCTAGTCTATAGTCTAGTCTATACTCTAGTCTATAGTCTAGTCTATAGTCTAGTATATAGTCTAGTCTATAGTCTAGTCTATAGTCTAGTATATTGTCTATAGTCTTGTCTATAGTATAATATATGGTCTTGTCTACAGTCTGTATTGCCTACAGTTTAATACAGTCTATAGTCTGGTCTAGTCTATACTGTAGTCTATATTCTTACCAATGGTTTGGTTTATATTTTTGTTAATAGTGTATTCAATAATCTAATCTATAGTTTAGCCAACGGTCTAGCTATAGGCTAGTCTAAAGTCCACTTTGTAGTGTACATTATAATCGGGGCCACAGTGTGTTTCAAACCACTTCATATTATTGTTCGCTGGGTTTTACTAGACAGCTGGATGCATGTTAATACATCAACACATATTACGTGACATCAATCGAAGTGACACAATTATTTTTTTGTTCATGCTGTTTTTTTAATAATGTTTTCTAAAAACAATATTGATGACGTTTTTTTATAAAAATAAGTGACAAACAAAATAGTGAAAATTATTTCAATTTACAATAAAAAAAAGGTGATGATCAAAGCAATAAACTCTAAGAAACGTGAAGTTGTATTTTTTCATATTGGAGGAGGCGTTGATGAAGTTTGGCATACCTCGTGCGTTCGACAGTAGCTTTTGATAGTCGGCCTACACAGATACTGTTTTGAATATTAACGCAATTGTCAAAGCATGTTTGTGCATAAAACCATGAATATGACATGTGTGAATGCATTTTTCGAGCAGGGATTCTTAAATGAATGTTTTAGAGGTACACAGAGAGGGAAGTTTAAAATAGTTTTATAACTTAATTGAAATAAATTACGTTTAACTGGTTTTAGTTGTTTATAAGCAATTGGAAGTTTACGAATACGAAAAAGCAATATAACAAAGAGCTCTTTAAAAAAAACGCTTTGTATGTCTCTGCTTAGAAAATCATGACAAAAAGTTTAGTAACCTCTGGCTTAAAGAAGTAAAAACGTGTGTCATTGTCGCATTCATATGGAACATTAAACGAAGATCACGTTTATTTATGTCTATTATTAGTTTTTTTCTATAGATGTTTTTGCTTTTATTAAATATATTTTTGTGTGTGTGTTAAACCCATAAGCAACTTCAAACTTAAAACTTAATAAAATGTTTATGTTTTCTTTTCAGTTTACCATTCTTAAGCTGCATGCATGACATTTTATTATTATTGTTTTTTTAACAAATGCAACATAGTTTTTTTTGTCTTTTAAATGGTTGGTTTGCTTAACATTAACATTAAAATGAAAATGGAAATTTTGTATTCATAAGTATTTATTAAATTAGTAAACGAAAAAAAAAATATTATTAGAACTTTCTAAATAAAAAGAAAACTTAGGTGATCTTATGAAAAATGAACACATGTTAAGGTTAAGCAGCCATGTGTGGAGAAAATTGCATGTTACTGCTCAAAACTACAAGTAAATTCAAAAGAAAATGTTGTTTGTACAAATTCTAAACTATTATTGGCATGCAACATATTTATTATGAACATACGTATTTAGTATGTTGGGCCACAAGAAAATAAAAAGACGAAACACAAAACAGCTCGTGCTTGAAGCATGCAGAAGAACAATCTAATGGGTTTATTGTTCTCTTAATGTGATTCCATTTTAAACACTATTTCCGGGAGTTGTATAGAAACATGTCACTTTTATTTAAAGTGTTTTTTCCATATTTTATTTTACGGTTCGGAGGGGTAAATATTTAAAAATTAACACTATAAAAACAATTCTGAGACTTTGTTTTAATGATGCAATTAGAAATGCAAAATAGTTTAGTCTATAGTCTAGCTTATAGTCTAGTTTATGGTCAAGGCTATAGTCTATTCTATGGTCTAGCCTATAGTCTGATCTATAGTCTAGCCTATAGTCTAACCTATAATCTAGTCTATATTCAAAATTCTAGTCTACAGTCCAGTCTGTAGTGTAGTCTATAGTTTAGTCTATAAACTAGTCTGTAGTCTATAGTCTTGTCTATAGTTTAATCTATAGTCTAGTCTATAGTTTAGTATATAGTCTAGTCTATAGTGAACTCTATAGTCTAGTCTAGTCCAGTCTATAGTCTAACCTATAGTATAGCCCATCGTCTAGTCTGTAGTCTAGCCTATAATCTAATCTATAGTGTAGTCTACGTTCAAGTCTATAGTCTAGCTAATAGTCTATAGTCGAGTATATAGTCTTGTATATAGTCTATTCTATAGTTTAGTCTATAGTATTGCCTATAGTCTAGTTTATGTTGTAATCTATGGTCTAGCCTATAGTCTAGTCTATGGTCTAGTCTATAGTCTAGTCTATAGTGTAGTCTATAGTCTAGTCTATGGTCTAGCCGATACTCTAGTCTATGGTCTTGTCTAACATATAGTCTAGTCTATAGTCTAATCTGAAGTTTAGCCTATGTTCTAGTCTAGTCTATGTTCTAGTTTATAGTATTTGTTATAATCTAGTCTATAGTCTAGTCTAGTCTATAGTATAGTCTGTAGTCGAATCTATTGTCTAGTCTTTAGTCCAGTCTATACTATAGTCTATGTTCTAATCTATAATCTAGTTTACCGTCTTGTCTATAATCTGATTTAGTATATAATCTATTGTATAGATTAGTCTACTTTACAGTCTATAGTGTAGCCTATAGCCTAATATATAGTCTAGTTTATAGTCCAGTCTATAGTCTAGTATATTGTCTTGCAAATAGTCTAGTTTATAGTCTAATCTATAGCCAGTATATAGTACATTCTGTAGTCTAGTTTGTAGTCTATAATCTAGTCTATAGTCTAGTCTATAGTCTAGTCTATAGTCTAGTCTATAGTCTAGTCTATAGTATAGATTATAGTCTAGGCTTTAGTCTAGTCTATAATCTAGTCAATAGTCTAGTGTATAGTCTAGTCTATAGTCTAGTCCATAGTCTGTTTTTATAGTTTTTTTTTTCAAAAATATTTCAAAACACTTGATATTTTAAAAATTTCCTTGTAACAGTTTTTTTCATAGAAATAATTCTGTTTAACAATTTCAATTTAATTATTTAAAAAGTTTAGTTATAACAGTTTTTCTAATAAAATATTGTAATTTACTTCCCAAAAAGATATGACAGCTGCTCCAATTTTTGTTTAAATAAAATCCTTTTTTACCAATTAGCAGTTTGTTTTGTCAAAAACACATACTTATAATTTCATATTTTGACAGCAAATATTAATTTATCAATTTTTTTCTTCATTTATCAAATATTTGAGAAAAAAAACAACATTTTGCTGTTAATTTAAAATAGTTATTAATTTTTTATGTCTACTTCTTTTCAAAGTTAATCTTAAGTAAATAAATAAATAAGACTTTAAGCGTTTAGTTAAACCCAATTTGTAAACCGGTTGTTTGTTACAACAATTTATTTAAAAGAAACAACAAAATAAAAAAACAAGTCATGCCAACAACAACCACTACTTTTAACCAACATTAGACTTCTAAAGACAAGAAAAGACACAAAAAAACACTGCAACACAGTTAAAATCGATCATTTGACCGGTACCCAAGCAACTTACTTACACACGCAATACCATTGGATCACATACTGATGCTTAATGTACTCGACTTGTTTATACCAAAAACAACAAAAACAACAACATCTACTGGACTGTGGCTAAATTAACTTTAAGCCGGTTTTACTTAAATTTCAATTTATTTTTATAACATGAAGTTCTTTGTATAGAAAATTTACATAAATTATAGTTGTTACATTGTTTCTGTTTATAACAATTTTTTTTCTAAAATTTTCTTAGATTTATTAATAGAATTAAACAGTTTCTTTTAGAATTTTATATTTATTGCAAATTGATAGAGAAATTATTGAAAATAATTATTAGCTAATAAATATATAAATTATAGTTATTTTCAAAGCAATAAAATTATAATAATAAAATGTTTTTTATGTCATGATCTTTGTTTTTAGAAAAACCTCAAAAAAAAACAATAATTTATATGAATTCATGCACATATTTACTTGCATACAATGACATTTACCACAAATACTAACAGTGGAATGTAAAACTGAGTCATAAGTTAATAAAAATTGTGTATAACAGTTTTTTCTTTAGAAAATACTTGTGTATAACACTTTTAATATGAAAAGAATTTTGTATAATATTATTTTCTCATAGAAAATTATGTATAACAGTTTTTCCTATAGAAAAATATTATGTAGAACACTTTTAATTAAAAAATTGTTTCAAAATAATCTTCTTTGGAAAAAATTGTGTATAACAGTTTTTCCCATAGAAAAAACTATGTATAACACTTTTAATTTAAAAATAATTCGGTAAGAAATAATTTTCTTTTTAAAAAATTTTGTATAACAGATTTTCCTATAGAACAAATTGTGTATAACACTTTTGGTATAAAAATAATTTTGAACAAAATAATTTTATTTAGAAAAAATTGTGTAAAAAAGTTTTTTCTATAGAAAAAATTTTGTACAGTAGTTTTTTCTATAGAAAATTTATGTATAACAGTTTTTTGTATAGGAAATGTTATATATAAAAATATTTTGTATAAAAATGTATGCATATAACAGTATTTCTATAGAAAAAATTGTGTATAACACTTTTAGTATGAAAAAAATTTTAACAACATAATTTTCTTTACAAAAAACAGTTTTTCCTATAGAAAAATTTATATACAAAAATATTTTTTATAGAAAAATTATGTGTAAGAATTTTTTGTATAGAAAATGTTATGTATAAAAGTATTTTATATAGAAATGTTTGTATATAACAGTATTTCGTAAGGACGACCCGTTTTTTTTCTATAGAACGATTGTGTATAATTTTTCTTTGTATAGAATAATGTATGTAGAAAAGATTTTTTATAGAAATACTTCTATATGATAGTTTCTTCTATAGAAATTTTGTATAACAGTTTTGTATAACAGTTTTGCGTAAAAAATGTTTTATGAACAATTTTTTTTGGTTTGACTTTTGTGTATAAATTTTTTTTTTAATTTTTTTTTTTTTTGTATAGAAAAATGTATGCTGAACAGTGTTTTCTATAGAATATTTTATTCTATAGAAAATATGAGTATAATAGTTTTACTTAAAAAATGTTTTATGAGAACTTGTTTTGGTTTGTCTTTCAATGATGATCGAGAGTTCCTATAAAAATTCTCATAGATAATTCTATCATTGATCGATTTGTGTAGCACAGTTATTTCTATAGCAATAATTCTGTATGAAATATTTTTTCTATAGAAAATTAGAAAAATGTTTTGTGAACACTTTTTTTGCTTTGGCTTTCGGTAATGATGAAGAGTTCGATGCAAATCGCTATAGATAATTTGCTCATTGATCGTCTTTTATAACATTTTATGAAATATTTTATAAAGCAAAAATGTGTATAACAGTTTTTAATAAAACAGGGTTTTTGTTATTTTTTTGTTGGCAGCTTTCTTCAAGCCAATCGGTAATGATTGAGAGTTCCATTCAAATCCTTATACATAATTCGATCAGTTGATCGTATGCTATGATGCTGGCTATATAATAGATTACTGCTAATTTATTTCCAATCCTGATTTGAATCCACAAGTTCAATGTCAAAAACTTTTATCCGAATACCGGCAATAAAGTAGACATATTATTTTCTAAGTGATCTGGTATATATCCGATCAGGTCTGTCTTGAAAGTAATTTAAGCTAAAGGTTTACTTAACAAAAATCTCAGTCAATATAATGCCTCCTATACTATGTAATTCAAAAGATTGCAAGACCTTAATGGGAAACTTATTGCTTACGAATGCTTATGAAATAGATCTAACGACTAATATGAACAACTGTTCTCAATAAATCCAATTTAAACAATATTTAGTTAGCAACAACAATTTGTAAAACTAACGCAACAATTCGTTGCATTTAGGAAACAATTTGTAAAAACAATAAATCTATTTAATGGAAACAACAAAGGGTTTTTCATTCACAGATTTCATTGTTAAAAAAATTTCTAATAAATTTTTTGTCAAATCAAAATATCAAAATATTTCATTATATATATGAAATAATTTATTAATAGAATGAAAAAAGTGTTCGTAAAAACAACAAAAATAAGCTTTTTTTTAATACAATAACTAAAAGATTTTTTCAAATAACAGTTTTTATATAAAAAAGTAACTCAAAATCAGCAAAAATTTCATAATATTTATAAAACCTTTTATTAATACAAAGAAATTATTAATACAATGTCACTATTGTAATAAAGAATTTATATTTTTAACATTTTTAAATTATATATTTTTTTAACTTTATTGTTAAAGACAAAATGTATTCTAAAAACATATTTACGAAATAATTCTTTAGTACAATAAAAGTTTCATTAATACAATTAACGATTTGATTTATAACAATCTTCATTATCTAAGTAACTTCTACCGGATTTTATGAATTCTATAACTTCATGTCGTTAGTAACTAGGATCCATGACAAATATGTATTATGTATGTATCTCCTTTAAAAGTTTTGTTCAGCACTGTCTTTGCACATTCATTTAATTTGACCTACATCAAGTTTTTAAAGTTGTTCATTAATATCTTCAGGTTATTTTTATTTTTTGTTTTTTTCTTTTAGTTTTTTTTTTCAATTCAATTGGATTGTGTTGTTATTTTAGTTGTGGATTTTTTGGTCTTTATGGTCTT
This sequence comes from Lucilia cuprina, assembly GCF_022045245.1. Lineage (NCBI taxonomy): Eukaryota > Metazoa > Arthropoda > Insecta > Diptera > Calliphoridae > Lucilia > Lucilia cuprina. The sequence goes on along the minus strand of NC_060953.1, from coordinate 50,992,092 downwards.
AGTGGCTGGTTTTTATTTCTTTCTTTCTGTTTCTTATTGATACTTATAGTGGATTCTTCTTTTATTATTATTTCATATGTTTTCTTAACAAAGATTTTTATATTGATTTTTTGTTTTTTTTTTTTTTGTTATGCATTCAGCCAGTTGTTGTTACTGATTGTCTGGTTGCTGTAAAGTTCACAAAAATATAAATAGATTAAAGATCTTCTGCAAAACCAAAATAAAACGTAAAATTTTTGTATATTATGTATTATTTGTCAACTTTACAACCCACACTTTTAGCCATTCAACATCGTGATCTTGTAGTACGCAATTCTTTTTGTCAGACTTTATGGTCATGAGTCATAGTTATATTGCGGCTTTTTTTTTTGTAATATAAACCCATAGACCAGTCTAATAGTTAAAGAAAACAAAATCTAGTTTTATGTGTATTTGCCTTGATTGTTAATAAATAGATAAATATACAAACATACATATTGTATTTGTTTGTTAATATCACTATTTATTAAGAAACTTTTTCGGCTTTTAATATACGTAAATAGTCTATTGAAATAAAATCAAAAGAATCTTTTTAATGTATTTAAAATAGTTCTAAATTAATATTTTTTGAAATGGTACTGCTTTATACTGGAGCTATGATCAATTATGGGTCTTTAGTCTCGAAAATAGATTAGATAGATAGATAGATAGATAGATAGATAGATAGATAGATAGATAGATAGATAGATAGATAGATAGATAGATAGATAGATAGATAGATAGATAGATAGATAGATAGATAGATAGATAGATAGATAGATAGATAGATAGATAGATAGATAGATAGATAGATAGATAGATAGATAGATAGATAGATAGATAGATAGATAGATAGATAGATAGATAGATAGATAGATAGATATATAGATAGGTAGATAGTTATATAGATATCTAGTTAGTTAATCAGTTAGTTAATTAGTTGGTTAGTTAGTTGGTTAGTTAGTTAGTTAGTTAGTTAGTTAGTTAGTTAGTTAGTTGGTTGGTTAGTTAGTTAGAAAGCCCTTGGTCGCAACTTAACAACTTTTTCTGAACAAGTGATTCGGGAATTTTGCCTCGCTCAACTGTCTGGCCATATCTTATCCGGTCCAAATGCTAGTTGTTTTTATCGTTGCTGAATACACTATGGAAGCCACTTCAGTTTACTTCGAATTTTATTTTTCCGCGAAAGGGTTTATCTTCAATATCTACTTTAGTTATGGTTTGGTAAAAATTCAATTAACACATTTAAATATTTATTGAATTTTTTTCTTGTTTTTTTCTAGAAATTCTATTTTTTGACCTACTTAAAAATCAAGCGAAAAAAATTGTTATTTACACATTCAAATTTCTTCTCAAAAAACCAGCACCTAAAGCATATATTTTATTTTTTTTTTTTTTTCAAAAAAGCCAAAAGTACAAAATAATTAATAGAATTTACAGTTAAAATTAGACGCTAAACAGCTTGAAACGTTATACATTAATTTATCTACATAAATGTAACACTTTTTACTTTGGTCTCAACAGAGCAGACCAAAAGAACGACAACTAGAACGAGAATGAAAGACTTATACTATATACTTTTAAACAACATACATATGTATTAGTTTGGTAACTTGTTCTAAATAAAGTGTTAATTGATAAGATTTTTTTTTTGCTGGCTGCTTGTTATTAACAACTTTTTCTGAAAAAAAAACCTGTAAATGAAATATTAAGAAAAAAATAACATTAAGTAGCCCAACTATGATGTATCTTTTCACACACATAAAATATCTGTGAACCAACGTCACAACCAAAAAAAAAATAATAATATTTTATCATAAGACTGGATGCTGTTTTGTAGGTTTTGCCGGTTTCTTTCAGTCTTTCAGTTTTAACCGAAAAATAACACTTTTATGTTAGAAAAAAATGACTTCATCGCAAATATGGCATAAAACTAAGGCAAGAGCGATAGATATAAAAGCAATATTGTGTTGACGTTTTTATTTAAGTGATAACAAAATAGAAATTAAAAAATAAATATTTAAAAAAAATACTAGTTATTTTGAAATGCATTTAAGATTTAGGTGACTGGTAACTGTAAATAAAGTATTTTTTTACTTGCAATTTAAAATCAAATTTGGCAATATACTTGTTGTTAAATAGGCCACAACCTAATTTTGTTTAAAGAAATCCAAAAAAATTTAGGTCGCATATGTCTGACCGCGTTTTTTAACCAAAATTCAAATGAAACGAACCAGTTACATTTGATACAGTTTTGCAAGATCATAATTAGTTTGCCAATTAACTTTATTAATTAATATTTGTAATTTTTAGTTTTCTTTTTCGATTAACATTTGTGATTTGTAAATTAATTCTTTCTAGAATGTGATTAATTAAAAATGTAATAACATTAACTAAAAACTTTAATGCTTGCAACAGGATACTGCTCTGGCAGCACTCTGCACAAGGCAACGTTGTTAATATAACAACAAATGTTTGTTATATTCACAACGCATCACTGTACATGGAATTTCTGACAAACTCATAAAGTATTCAGGGTTTTTTTCTAACCCTCTGCTCTAATTGTGAAAAAACCCTCAGCCAGACAATTTGTTATTGAATTAAATAGTTAAAATAATAAATCAATTATCAAATAATTAATTATATTATATAGATGCAATTTATCATACTCAAGGATAAATTCAATAGATTTTAAACCATAAAGTTAAAAAAAATATAATAAAACATTTAAATATATTTTTTTGTTAAACAATATATTAAATATCAGTTAACAATACCTGAAAATAGCAACATAAATAGCAAAATAAAAATATATATAGCATCAATGTCAAAAATCAATTAAGTTTCACGGCAAAATATAAAAAAAAATCAAAAATATATCCAGCAAAAAAAACATGATTTTTTAAAGAAATACTTCGAAAAAAATTACAAATTAAATAACCAGCATAACCAACAAAAAGAACAAAAAGTGAAAAAAAAATAATTAACTGTTGAAGTGAGCAACAATTAAAAACCACAAACATAAAGATATAAAAAATATTATTAACGAAAACCATTAACCAAATATGGAAGTTAAATAAATAAACGGTATTTTTTGTTATTTCTTTGTTCAATATTAAATCTGATTAAAACATATATAGTTTAACTGGCTAGAAATTCTTGGCGAAAAATGATAATAACAAAACTGTTAACACACAATTAACACGCCTCATAAGCAGCCTTCTAAATCTAACTAAAAACAAATTATCTTAAAAAAATATGATTTAAGAACTTGAAGAATTTAAATCTAATTTAGAGATATAATTTGTTCTCTTAGTTTTAATTAATGAATATAAAATATGCGTAAAGGGAAAAGCAGTTCTGGTACCGCGTCAAAATAGTTTTTGGTCTTGTCTACAGATCGTTCATAGGTTTGACTTAAGATCTGTCTATGGACTTGACTTTAGATTAGTCTATAATCCGAAATATAGATTAGTCTATAATCTTGACTCTAGATTAGTCTTTAGTCATGAATATAGATTAGTCTATAATATTGACTATAGATAAGATTATAGTGTTGATTAATCTATAGTCTTGACTATAGATTAGTCTAAAGTCTTGATTAAAGATTAGTCTATAATCTGGACTATATACTACTCTATAGTGTGGAACATAGATTAGTCTATAGTCTCGACTATTAGTCTATAGTCTTGACTATATATTAGTCTATAGTCTTGACTTTAGATTAATCTATAGTCTTGACTATAGATTAGTCTATAGTCTTGACTATAGATTAGTCTATAGTCTTGTCAATAGATTAGTCTATGGTCTTGACTATAGATTAGTTTATAGTCTGGACTATAGATTAGTCTATAGCCTTAACTACAAATTAGTCTATAGTCTTTACGACAGATTAGCCTATAGTCTTGACTTCAGATTAGTCTATAGTCTTGACTACAGATTAGTCTATAGTCTTGACAATATATCAGTCTATAGACTTCACTATAGATTAGTACATTGTCTTGACTACAGATTAGTCAATAGGCTTGACTATAGATTAGTCTATAGTCAGGACTACAGATTAGTTTATAGCCTTGACTGCAGAATAATCTATAGTCTTGACTACAGATCAGTCTGTAGTCTTGACCATACATATTCTTGATACAGATTAGTCAATTCTGGATTAGTCTATAGTCTTGACTATAGATTAGTCTATAACCTTGACTATAAATTAGTCTATAGACTTGAATATTTGAATAGTTTATAATCTTGACTATAGATTAGTCTATAGTACTGGTTATTGAGTAGTCTATAGTCTTGACTATAGTTTAGTCTGTTGTCTTGACTATAGATTAGTATATAGTATTGACTATTGACTAGTCTATAATTTTGACTACTGATTAGTCTATAGTCTTCACCATATAGTATTATATAGTCTTGACTATAGATAAGTTTGTAGTCTTTACTTTATTTTAGTCTATAGTCTTGACTATTGGTTAGTCTATAATCTGGACTATAGGTTAGTCCTGAATATAGATAATTCTATAGTCTTGACTATAGTTTAGTCTTGTCAATAGATAAGTGTATAGTATTGATCATAGATTTTTGACTATAGATTGACTATAGTCTATATGGTTTGTAGTCTTGACAGGAATAGTGTATATTACTAACTATTAATCATTATATAGTCTCGAACTAAGATCAGTCTATAGTCTTCAATGGATCAGTCCATAGTCTTGACTATAGATCAATATATAGTCTTGTCTATAGATCAGTCTATAATCTTGTCTTGAAATCGGGCTATAGTCTTGACTAGTAATCAGTCTTTATTGTTGATTATAGATTAGTCTATAGTCCATAGTTTTCACTAAAGATCAGTCTGTATTCTTAGCTGTTTAAATTTAGAATCTGTCTATAGTTCATCATTAACTCGCTTTACATTATTTATAAATCGATCCAATACTTTTTTAGAATTTCTTTATTACTTAAAATTTTAACGTTAACCCCTTTTTAAACTGCAGGGTAGCGAGTAAATATATTTCTGTTTTTATTTCTACCATCATATCTACTAAGTACTACTTTAGAAATTCTTAAATATATCCGTTAGATTAATTTCTATGCTTAGGTATCATAACTTCAACCATTTTTGGTTATTTATTTTTTAAAATTCTTACCCTTTCATTTGTTTTAATTTTATTTCATAAGTAATGCTTTCTTTTGTTAATATTATTAGAAGAAAATACCATGATTAACAACATATGGCCCTTGAGGCCAAAGAAAAAATCACTAGAATAAAAACTGATACAAATATTTAAAGGTAATCGATTAGTCTTGTTGAGAGAAATACTTTCAATAGTTGAAATTATTAAAAAATCGTAAGATTCTTTTTGACCTCAATTAGTTGTTTTGATGATAATTTTGTAAATATTTATTTAGTTAAAAAAAAAATAGTAATATAATATTTACAAAACACATATGAAATCGACATAGCATTGATTTCTTTAGGATAATGATTCAACATCAATATGACAATGCAACGTTGTTTATTTAACAAAGAATCTTTGTTGTATTGACGCCACTTCCATGTAGATTAATTTATTTGTAAATATAACAACTTTGTTTATGAAATTACTGTTCGTGCTGATTAACATGTTCATAATATAATTGACTTCTCTATTCTTATAGACTTATTAACATTTTAGTTTCAAAATTGAATATTTTTTTTTCGAATGACCAATTATATCAGAATTTTATTTTTACAACCTTAAATAAAACATTTCCCACTACTGTTATTTTCAATTATAAAATCAAAATTTAATTTGCGCAAAAGAAATCACAACTAACAATGAACTGAATAAAACATCATCCATTCATTAAGTTGTATTCTAAATAAAAATTTTTAATTAAAAAATAAACCAAACTAAAATCGTATTTTTCTCATTTTTTTTAATTTGCAGGGAATTTTTAATTAAACAGCCAATTTTTGATTAAACGGATACGAAAAAAATTACAAAACAACAAAAGTAAAATCACAGTTAATATACATACATATTTCAACTTATAAAAGTACTCCTACAACAACAAAAACAGTATCAGTTTCAATTTTTTTTTAAAGCAGCAACAGCAGCAGAGCAGTTACAGCAAAACAACAACAACAAAAACTAAAGGTGAGTGCTGTTTAAAATAAATTTCAACTAGAGAGTATAAACTATTTCTGTTTACATACAAAACAAATTTTCATTTTAATTTGAACTTTTAAGATATTTAAAGGAAAATATATTGCAAACACACACGCACCAACTCAAACAAAAATCATAATAACAACACAAAACATTCATACTTAGTGACTATAGAAAATATTTAAAATTTATAAAAAAAGTGAATGTAGGTGGGTGTAGCGCCAATAAGTTGCCAACAGCAGTAATAACAACAAAATTTTAACATTAATTTCATTAAACACAAAAAAATATAAAAGTAAAAACAAGTTCGTATTAAATAAAATGCCTTCAAATTTCAAACTACTTTTTGGACTATATCTAGACAGTTTCAAAAAAATAAAAAAAAAACAACATGAACAACAGACAACCCACCATCACTCCAACCACCAAAAAACGAAAAGTGAGTCTTAACAAAAATTTTTTGTATAAGAAAAATGAATTAGTGATCTTGTTGGAATTACAGTTCATAAACATTTTTTTTAATAGTCATTATTTAATGAAAGTAAAATTTTGGGGGCTTTTTTTCATCTTTTGTTTTAATACGAAAAGTGATCTCAACATTTTCATTTTAAGAGCTTAAAGTGTAATTTGGTAGCAAAATTACTACATGTTATATTTGGCCGCCCTTTCCCTATTTCACACATTCGAAAATTGGAGCAAGTTATTTCAAAAGAAATTAATTATTGTTAGTTCGGAGTGAGCTTGTCTTTTTCAAGATCAAAGAAAAACTATTGAAGAGTAATTGTTGTTTGCTTTTTTCGAAGAAATGTTAAAAAGTTTTTCTTTATTTAAGTTTTAAGTATAGATCAGTTTAAAGCGTCGATTGTAGATCACTTTATAGTGTTAAGTATTCATTTATTTACTTAATCAGTTTCTAGTTTGGATCAGTATAGAATTTCAATTAGAGATCAATCTATGGTTCCGAATAGAAAAATGTCTATGGTCTTAAATATATATATAAGCTAAAGTATAGATCAGCTTATATTATTGATAATAGATCGGTCTATAGACCTAACCATAGATCAGTTTATTGTCTTGAGCATAGTTCATAGAGTATAGTTCTTCTATAGTCTTAACTATAGTTTAATCTATAGTTTTTGAATATAGATCAAAAACTTGAACATAGCTTATAGCCTTTAGTCTCTATAGAGAGTCTTTAGATCAACCTATAGTATTGACTATTGATAAGACTATAGCCTAACTAGAGATCAATCTATATCCTTGTCTGTAGATCTGTACATAGTCAAAACTATCTTCTATAGATCAGTCTATAGCATTGTCAATAGATCGGACGATCGTCTTAGCTATAGATCAGTCTTGACTATAAATCAGCTTTGGTTATTGATCAGTGTATAAATCAGTCTGTGATCTTGGCTAAATGTATATCAGTTTAGATCCGTCCATAGTCTTGATTACTTCCTGAATATAGATCAGTCTACAGCATTGATTATAGATCAGTCAATTGCCTTGATCAGTCTACAGCATTGACTATAGATGTCTCCACTGTCTTAGCTATAGATCACTTTATAGTCTTGACTATAGATCACTTTACAGTCTATACTACAGTTCATTATATAGTCTTGATTATAGCTCACTATGAAGTCTATAAATCAATCTGTGGCTATATGTATATCAGTTTAGATCCGTCCATAATCTTGAGTACATACATATATTCCTAACTAGATCAGTCCATTGCCTTGATCATTGAGCAGTCGACAGCCTTGATAATAGATCAGTCGACTGCCTTGATTATAGATTACTCTAAAGTCTTGGCTGTAGATCATTTTATTGTTTTGACTATAGATCACCATATAATCTTGAATATAGACCACCCTATAGTCTTGACTATAGAACTCTCTAAAGTCTTGACTACAGATCTCTCTATAGTCTTGACTATAGATCTTTTTATAGTACTGACTATACATCTCTCGTGACTAAAGATCTCTCAATATTCTTGACTAAAGATTTCTCTATAGCCACTCTATAGGTCTTGATTATATATCACTCTATAGACTAGGCTATAGATCCCTCTATAGTGTTGATAGATCTATCTATAGTCTTGACTATAGATCTCTTTAGTCTTGATTTTAGATCTCTCCTTAATCTTGACTATAGATCATTCTTTTGTCTTCACTATAGATCATTGTATAGTCTTAACTATAGGTCACTGTAGATCACTCAATAATTTGGACTTTTGATCTGTTTTCAGTCATGACTATAGATCTATCTTTAGTCTTGACTATAGATCATTCTATAGTCCTCACTATAGATCACTGTAGATTACACAATAATTTGGCCCATAGATCTATCTTTACTCTTGACTATAGTTCACTCTATAGTCTTGACTATAGATCACTCTATAGTCATGACTATTGATCACTCTATAGTCTTGACTATGGATCACTATATAGTCTTGATCATAAATCACTCTATAGTCTTGACTATAGATCACACAGTAATATTAACTATATAATCTTTACCATAGATAATTCTATATTCTTGACTATGGATCACTTTATAGTCTTCACTATAGTCGTATGTACGTATTATCGAATGTTGCACACTTTTTTTTATTTCATTCTTTATGGAGTTATTATCTATATCATTTACTGCAAAATATTTTTTTTTGCAAATTTTGTCATGTTCATTACACTTTCAAATTTAATTTTATTTATTTAAATTTAATTATTATTTTATTAAAATCGAAAAAAATACAATATTTTAAATTTATTAATACATCATTTAACAGTTTTTTTTGTTCTTATGATTGTTATAGTTATAAATTAATTTATAAATAAAAGAGATTTTTTATTAAAATTTATTTTTAAACAATAATAAACAAAAAAATAATAATAAAACAAAATCAATATTTACAATTAAATTAAATCAAAATTAATTAGTTATGTGAAGTTGTTTGGGTTTTTTGCTGACATTTTTTGCGTCTTTCCCTTGTTTTATAAAATATATGTAGAAAAATTATATTATTAAAATTATATAAACTACAGTAAAGACATGATCTAAGTGATTGGAAGAAAAGCGCAAGGAGGCTCAGACATTAGTCCATTTTGTTCACCTTTCACTGTAGACAATGTTTGTTCATAAAACTACAACTCTCCCACAGACACCACCACCAACTCGGGAGACACAAACAAAAACAATCAACATTATATGCAATGTACGTGAACATACATAAATTAGTTCCATAAATAAAGCATTCAGTGATAAAAATCATATAAAAAAAAATAAAATAATAATAATACATATAAATAAAAAAAATATTGTTTGTTAATTCATTGAATTAATGACAATTTTTTTTCCTTTGGTTTCATATTATGTATGTTCATATACTTATTGTTAATGGAGTCATTTTTTCTGCATAAACAATTTGTTTATTATTACTATTTTAATTTTTATTAAAGTACGAATGTCTGTTTTATGTTTTGTCTGCTTTTTTGTATTTTTACTTTTATTTCTCTCACCATTATAAACAATTAAATATTCCCAACAACATGTATTTATTTTGTTTGAATTAAAAGATAATTAAACATTTTGCTACATTGAATCTTTTATTACACTTGTGTAGTAACAAGAGACGAGTTTATATGTGGTGGTTGTGGTGTTGGTCGCGAAACAAATAAAAAAGTTTAACTCGTCCGGGAAAGGAAATGCAAAAACGGATACATAATACAGATAAAACGCTTACAGAATGAATATCTAATAGCATTAGATAATTTCGTTTATGCAATAGTTTTGTAACAAAATCAGTCATGTTCTGTGGTTTATTTTTCAGATCCAACAAAATTTACTGACTGATCCATATACCAGTCTGGTATAAATAAAATATCGTGCCCCTATATTCCCAGCTAAAACTTTAATTATACAGTATGTGTTTAAAATGCTGTGTTAACACGGTGATGACATTGCAAGTGCTTACCATACTTTCTTACAAATCGGAAGTTAAATAAGTACTTACCACAATCTCTTGCTTATAAGAAGTTAAGTAATAACTGATAAGTAAGTTGTTGGGTTATTATAATATTCTGATTCTAGTTATTTGCTATAGTCTTTAGCATTCATCAGTCCTGAGTTTAACTATAGATCAGTCTATAGTCTTGACTATAGATCAGTCTATAGTCTTGACTATAGATCAGTCTACAGTCTTGACCATAGATCAGTCTATAGTCTTGACTATAGATCAGTCTATAGTCTTGACTATAGATCAGTCTATAGTCTTGACTATAGATCAGTCTATAGTCTTGACTTTAAATCAGTCTATAGTCTTGACTATAGATCAGTCTATAGACTTGACAATAGATCAGTCTATAGTCTTGACTGTGGATCAGTTTATGGTCGTGACTAAAGATCAGTCTATAGTCTTGTCTTTAGATCATTCTATATTATTGACTATAGATCAGTCTATACTGTTGACTATAGATCAGTCTATATTCTTGACTACAGATCAGTCTATAGTCTTGACTATAGATCAGTCTATAGTCTTGACTATAATAGAACAGTCTATAGTCTCGACTTTAGATCAGTTTATAGTCTTGACTATAGATCAGTCTATACTGTTGACTATATATCAGTCTATATTCATGACTATAGATCAGTCTATAGTCTTTACTATAGATCGGTCTGTAGTCTTAAATTATAGATCAGTCAATAGTTATGACTATAGATCAGTCTATTGCCTTAAGTACAGATTAGTCTATTGTGTTGACTGCAGATCAGTCAATAGTCTTTACTATAAATCAGTCTATAGTCTTGTCTATAGATAAGTCTATAGTCTTGTCTATAGATTAGTCTATAGTCTTGATTATAGATCAGTCTATAGTCTTGACTATAGATCAGTCTATAGTCTTGACTATAGATCAGTCTAAATTCTTGACTATAGATCAGTCTATAGTCTTGACTATAGATCAGTCTATATTCTTGACTATAGATCAGTCTATTGTCTTGTTTATAGATCAGTCTATATTCTTGCGCAGTATTAAGTATAGATCAGTAAATAGTTTAACTATAGATCAGTCTATTATCTTTAATATCGGTCCATAGTCTTGACTGTAGATCAGTAGATCAACGTATAGTTGTGACACTAAATCAGCATATAAACTTAGCTATAGATCTCTTTGTAGTTTTGACTTCAGATCAGTCTATTTTCTTTGATTAGATTTTTTTTCTCGCCTTTTAAAGTGTTAATTTGAAAATTCTTGTTTTAATATTTATTGCACTTTCATAATATGTTTGCAAATGTATTAACTATTGTTAACTTTATTATCCGCTGACAAATTTATTTATACAGTTTAAATGTTATATTTTCATGTTAAGACCAAAAAAAAATAAATATATAACAAACAATACCGCATAAAAATATGTTAAATATAAATTAAATGTGATAAATTATCAGAAAAATTAAAGTATAAAAAGTCTATTAACAATTGTGGTAAAAGTTTAAAAGGCGTAAAAATTACAAGGATAGGTTTTGCAGGTATTTTTTACATATTGATATTAACATGAGCTCAATTCGAAAAAAAAACATAAAGAACAAAATGGACTTAACGTTTTTACAACAAAACTATTTAATATAACTAATAACTGTTATAAATCCTTTAAATCATACCGGATACAAAACAATGATTTAATTTAAATACATCATGTTTTGTTAAACGAATAAATGAAATCATATAAAAAACATCTTAATCATACGCTTCATTGTATGAGGAGATTTTTAAAGTATTGAACTCAAAAACACCATCACAAACAATCAAACTGTATCTAATGCAATTAACAAACCAATTAAACATAAAATATATTTATATTTGTTAAGTTGATTATTTTCTGTATAACAGCTACCAGTTTCGATATCTAGTTGAAAATAACTGAGTGACAGAATAACTGACTGATTGTCCCAATTGTAAGTCAAGGTAATTATAGGTGATTTATGTGTGTTTGTTTGTGTTTATTGAAATGTTTGTATATTTTTATCGCAAATCAATTCAAAACTTATAAATGTGGGCTTTAAAAGTCATCAGAGAAAAGTTTCAAGTTCAATTGAACAACTAATTGCGTTACGCATCGTTTTTGAGTGATGGACAAACAATTAAATTTTTTTATAAATATATGAACTATAAATGTGATTTGAAGTTCATCTAGAAATGAGATCAATTTTTATGCCAGACTAGTCTATAGATCAGTCTATAATAAAGATTATAGATCAGTCTATAGTCGAGACTATAGATCACTCTATTGTCCAGACTATAGATCAGTCTATAGACCAGACTATAGACCAGACTATAGATCAGTCTATATATCAGACTATAGATCAGTCCATTGTCCAGATTGTAGATCAGTCTATAGTCCATACTATAGATCAATCTATAGTTCAGACTATAGATAAGCCTATTGTCCAGACTATAAATTAGTCTATAGTACAGACTATAAATCAGTCTATACTACAGACTATAGATCAGTTTATAGTCCAGACTATAGATCAGTTTATTGTCCAGATTGTATATCAGTCTATAGTCCAGACTATAGATCAGTTTATTGTCCAGATTGTCGATCAGTCTATAGTCCATACTATAGATCAGTCTATAGTTCTGACTATAGATCAGCCTATATTCCAGACTATAGATCAGTCTATAGTCCAGTCCAGTCTATAGTCCACACTCTAGATCATTCTGTAGTCTGGACTATAGATTAGTCTATAGTTCAGACTATAGACCAGACTATGGATCAGCCTACAGTCCATACTATAGATCAGTCTAAAGTTCAGACTATAGATCAGTCTATAGTTCAGACTATAGATCAATCTAAAGTCCAGACTATAAATCAGTCTATAGTCCAGAATATAGATCAGTCTATAGTCCAGACTATAGGTTAGTCTAAAGTCAGACTATAGATCATTTTATAGTTTAGCCTACAGATCAGATCAGTCCACATTCAAGACTATAGATTAGTCTATGGTACAGGCACTAGATTAGAATACACTATAAACCAGACTGTAGATCAGTAAACGGTACAGGTTACAGATCAGTCTATAATCCAAACTGTTGATCAGTATATTTTCTAGACTTCCCTTATACTAAAATAAAAAGTTGCTTGATGATTTTTTTACAAAAACCTTTACTTTTTGCTTAACATTTTAAATAATTTATTTAACTACAATTTCTTAAAGCTTTTATAAATATATTTAAATTTACCTTCATATTTACGAATACTTTTAGTTTATATTTTTGCCTTTATCAAGCTAAGATGCTGTTTTTTTTAAGTCACATATATACATTTTATTTAAATGCACCAATCTTAATAATACAAAAATAAAAACAAACAAACAAAATAAAACATTTTTAAAGGTCAACTTCCTTTCACTCGCCAATCGTCTAAATCGGCATTAAGCAACCAATCATGCATGAATCCATGCAATCAACCAGCCAACCGACCAACCAACCAACAAATAAGCAACACTAAACCAACTAAGCAACTAAAAAACTACAATACTAAAACAAATCAACAACTTTATATTAACAACATGTTTATGACTTCTCTCGGTGTTTCATTTTCAGATCAAGAATCACTACTTTAATCAACCAACACAATACTCTTCTTACACCCCGCCTTCTCACGATAAGATTCTGTGTCGTTCTACTTTTTTTCAGTTGTTGTGTTTTTATATTTAAGTGCAGAAATAAAAAATTGCATATTGACATTTTATTGGTACTGTACAGCGGGTTGTGGTGGAATTGTCACAAAACTATTGTTATATGTTTATCGGGGACTAGTACCGATTTCAGTTGTAAATAGGACATAACGAAAAATTGCCTTAAGTTTAATATTATTCATAAGCTCTGTAATAGACTTATGGAAAACTCTTGAAATGAAGTTTCATCTTAAAAACGATGTTACCTTTTTTTCTACGCTTTTCTTCAGTCAGTTTAAGTCTGACACTAAAAAGTGTAAAATTTATTCCAATTGACCATGTTCTATTCTCGGTCAAACACTTAGTCATACTTATTTGTTTTACATTTCCATTGAAAAATTAATAAAACCCACAACAGGCACAAACAAAAATCAACAATATTAAAAAAAGAGAAACAAATGACTGTACGGGACAGCATTTAAGCCATAAACTCTTTAACTGTTGACTGACAAACTTTCATGTACAATAGTTTTATATGCAGGCTTAAATTGTTCTAGCTATACTAGTATATTAGACCCGCTCGAGACCTAAGATAAATACTTCCTGAAGTTAAATCAGTTTTTGATAGCAAGGTAGATAGATAGATAGATAGATAGATAGATAGATAGATAGATAGATAGATAGATAGATAGATAGATAGATAGATAGATAGATAGATAGATAGATAGATAGAT
>NC_060953.1:50975384-50977404 GCF_022045245.1 Lucilia cuprina | reverse complement strand
GACTATGACTAGACTATGACTAGACTATGACTAGACTATGACTAGACTATGACTAGACTATGACTAGACTATGACTGGACTATGACTAGACTATGACTAGACTATGACAAGACATTGACTAGAAAATGGTCCCTATTCTGCATTTCAATTCGAATCGCTATTTTCTCCGTTTGGCAACGTTGGTATTCTGCATTTTGATTCCACAACAACAACTTACAAAAACGTAGGTACGATCGTAAGCAGAATACACACGTTCGTAAAGCATTGAAACGAAAAGGAATTTCTTCTTCTTTTTCGTACGATTCAGTTTTTTGTTGGAATACCTTTACAAGACTATAACCTGCTACTGGTAGAATATGGTAAGGTTTTTCAGTATTTTTTATAATATAGTACGATCAATAATAATTCATGACCTTTGGCTCTTTTTGTAAGTGAGAATCATGGCTTCATACATTTGTTATTTAAAACTTTTTAAATCGTCAAAATTCCTAAACAAAATTACAGTAAATTTTGTAACTTAATACAACAATCAATATTAATCATACGCCCCGTAAGAAAGTTTATGTTGAGAGATCAAAATTAATTAATATTATTTCTTAAAAAATTACTAATGCATGAATAATTTTATATTAAATACGATTAATATAACACAAAATATTACTCTTTTAAAAGGTGTTCCAAACCTTTAATCACAATCACCATAACCACCCACTAACTACACGTCTAAAAGATTATTTTTCACAGTTTTTTTTCAACTTTTACATTTATTTTTATGAATTTGTTGTTGCTGTTGTTTTTGTTCTCCTTACTGTTTCTTTCTGTCTCCATACCAGCGTAGACATGGCAATAAAATAATTGTCATATTAAGAGAAATAAATGAAATTAAGATAATTTTACTTAAGTATGACCAGATAAAGAGAATAAAATACTTTAGCTAATAGGGGTATTATTATTATTTTAAATACAAACAGAAAAGTGGGTTAAAAACATTATGAATATATATAAATTAAATTTTAAAAATTATTATAAATAAAATTACTTAATAAAATGTTGTATGCAACAGAAATTTTACTATTACAAAGAATTATATTTAAACTAAACTAAAAACATAATCACAGTCTTTTGGACTTATCTGGTATTATGCTCTAGCAAATATTTTATTCATAATCGTATCAATTGATTTTAAGTAATTTAGTATTTCTTTATGCCAAATAACTAAAACACAAAAATTTTATTCAAATATAGATAGACTTTTAATAAAAATCTAATTTAAAATTGTTATACATTACATTCCCAGCAGTTGCAATGATAAATATGTATTAAATAATTGGTGTAGGCTGGGTTTAAGTTTATTTTTCTTTTCTTCCAGTTGAATTACCAACAATGGTGTAGGCTAAAAAGGAGGCGAGGTTAGATTAAACACTGACGTCTGGCAACGATTACAAATTGGTCATTTGACATTTGAATTGGATATGAGTATGAAAAATGCCAACAACTTACACCAATACTGACTAGATTTTTATATCTATCGTATGAACTGGTAATTGTACTTCACTTTGTAGCTATATATGTTTTTTCAAAATTCATGTATTTTTTATTACATCCAAGAAGTAGCTTGTGAAATTTTGTTATGTCCTTTCTCTTTTCCTCTCATCGTAACATTTAATATAAGAAATTTTGAATATAGTAGAGCAACATTTAAATAAATTACTAAACGGCAGCATAGGTGCTGAGGCTGAAGTTGAAGTTGCATATGAAAATTGAGAATACATATGTATGTAAGTATGGCAACATGTATGAATGTTTGTGTACAGAAGTACGTACTACATAACTAGTTGCAACATTATATTTTGAAACATATATGTAAAGTAATGAAGTCATTAGAGAGTTGCTGAGAAAATAGACTATAGACTAGACTTGACTATAGACTAGATAATAGACTAGACTATAGACTAGACTATAGACTAGACTATAGACTAGACTATAGACTAGACTATAGACTAGACTATAGACTAGACTA
>NC_060953.1:50971453-50975284 GCF_022045245.1 Lucilia cuprina | reverse complement strand
ACACATAGTCTACACATAGTCTACACATAGTCTACACATAGTCTACACATAGTCTACACATAGTCTACACATAGTCTACACATAGTCTACACATAGTCTACACATAGTGTACACATAGTCTACACATAGTCTACACATAGTCTACACATAGTCTACACATAGTCTACAAATAGTCTACAAATAGTCTACAAATAGTCTACACATAGTCTACACATAGTTTACACATAGTCTACTGTTTGTCGTTTAGCCTATTTCGTAGTAGGTAGTCTAGCCCATCCGGCTTGTATTCGTTTGAGAGAATCCTTACAGTTCCCATATTTCTCTCTTTTTTCTATAGAAAATAGCAAAAAAAAATACGAAATTTCTATCCCTTTACCAAAAGCGTGAAATTTATATGCCATGAAATAATTCAACACTTGACATTTGCAACCTAGAACATAAGAGCTTAAAGTAAATGTCTGTACATGAAGTACATGCATGTTCGTAAGTATGATCTGCTACACCATTGTAGTTATAGTAACTGCTAAATTCACAATGACAACTCTATAATTTCTTATGCTTAAAATACAACTGTATACTGTATACATATTTAAAGCCAGAGACAAGAAATGCAACAATTAAACTTATTTATGTGATAAAATATGCTGGAATACAGCAAACACTACCAATGTACAATGTTTGAATGTAAAATAAGACTAAAGTCAAAGTGCTACCAGGAATGGAAGAGGGAGCTAAAGGCAAGCAGTGGAGATAGTAAGATAATGAATCGTATACGAAAATGTGCTCTGTTCATTACGTTCTAAGGGGGTTAAATATGGTTTTGGCTGCCATATGATTTTTAATATTCTACAAACGACAAACAGACAGACATTTTTATATTTTTAATTTTCCATTACTCGACTTGTTACTCGTTGTTGGTTTCATTAGTTTGCTGTTGCTTGCCTGCTACTTACTGCTATTACCGCTGCTGCTACTATAGCCTCTTTCATTCGTTAAAGACTGGGTGTGGATGTTGGTTTTAAGATAAAATGTTGGCTGTGGCTTTTTTTTGTATACTTCAGAATGATCTGTTCGTTTTATTTTTTTGCAGCTTTATCTTGTAGTTTTATTTTTTATGCATTTTTTTATTTATAATTATGTGCAGCAAAAAATGTATGTATGTGTGTATATTCAAGCCGTATGTCTGCATTTTTAATGATAAAACAAACGTTTGTAAGTTGTATCTAATGAAATAGATTTGTTAGTAGTTAATCAGATGAAATTAAATAAAATAATGCACTTTAATATGCTGCTCTGTACAGTGGGCAATAGAATCAAATTCAAATACGATTCGATTGTATCAAAGTAAATTTTCGCAAACTCGAAATTCTCTTTACGAAAAATTTTTACAGTGAAATTTCAAAAAATTCTATTTTTTAGAGAATTTTTCGCAAATCTTCTCTTTTATAGATAATTCACAAAAAGATTCTCATTTTAAAGATAATTTTAGAAATATTCTCTTTTTTATAAAGAATTTTTGAAAAATTATATTTTTATACAGAATTTTCGAAATTCTCTACACGAAAAATTTTTACAGAGACTTTTCAAAAAATTCCATTTTTTTAGAGAATTTTTGAAAAATAATCTTTTTAAACAGAATTTTAGAAATATATTTTTTTATAAAGAATTTTCGCAAAATTATATTTATATAGAAAATGTTCGAAATTCTCTTTAGGAAAAATTTTTACAGAGAATTTTCAAAAAATTATATTTTTTTTAAGAATTTTTGAAAAATTCATTTTTTTTAAATAATGTATTTTCCATAAAAATTATTTTTATAGAAAATTTTTGTCAAATCCTTTTTTAATAAAATTTGTGAACATTTGATTTTTTTTATAGATTTTCGTTCATTTTCTTTTTATAGAGTTTTCGAAAGATTCTATTTTTTTTAAATTAAAAAAAAATCTCCTTTTATAGAAAATTTTTATTTTTTTTTTTTGTAGAAAATTTTTGAAAAAATTCTTTTTTTGCAGAATTTTTGAATTTTTTTATTATAGATAATTTTTAAAAAATCTTTTTGTACAGAGAATTATTAAAAAATTCTGTTTTTATGGAAAATTTTTAAAAAATTCTGTTTTTATAGAAAATTTACAAAAAAAAATTCTTTTTATTTTTATAGAAAATAAAGGAAAATCGTTTTATGGTGAATTTTTAAGAATTCTCTTTTTTTTTTTAAATTTCTAAGAATTCTCTTTTTATAAAATTTTTTTAAGAATTCTCTTTTTATAGAAAATTTTTTGAAAAATTCTTGTTTTATAGAGGATTTTTTAAGAATTCCCTTTTGTATACAAACTTTTTGAAGAATTTTTTTATAGAGATTTTTTTAAGAATTCTCTTTTAATAGAGAATTTTTTGAAGAATTCTATTTTAATAGAGAATTATTTGAAGAATTCTCTTTTAATAGAGAATTATTTGAAGAATTCTCTTTTTATAGAAATTTTTTGAAGAATTCTCTTTTTATAGAAAATTTCTAACGAAAATTCTCTTTTTATCTCATATTTTTAGGGCATCCTTTATTTAAGAGAATTTTTTTAAAAAAAAGTTTTTAATACAATTTACGAAAAATTCTGTTTTTATAGAAAATTTTCGAAAAAGGATTATTTTTCTGTAGAGAATTTGTGAAGAATTCTCTTTTTTCCTATTTCGTAATTTTGAAAAATTTTCTTTTTATTGCAATTTTTCGAAAAAGTTCTCTGTTTATATAGAATTTTCAAAAATGTCTCTTTTTATAAAGAATTTTCGAAAAATTAACTTTTTATTGCAAATTTTCAAAAGAGTTTTCTTTTTATAATAAATTTTCACAAAAATTCTCACAATTTTTGAAATTTATATAAAATTAAATTTAAAACAATTTTCCATTGTTCACATTAAAACAGGATGTTAATGACATCTTAGTTTAAACATCAGACGTAAATGTTTTGTATGGTGCCAAAAAAGATAAAAATTAAATACTTTTTATTTATATGCACAATATATAAAACCAACAAAAAAATCTGTCATTTTCATAATCTGATACATAGGGTAAGGTCACTTATTATAAAATAATATGCCACAATATATTTTAGGTAAAAAAAAGAAACAAAAAACCTCGAAATTTTATACGTAAGTAATTTAAACAATCGAAATTTACAAGATTTTTTTTATAATAAAATAAAACTACTCCTCCTACACATTAAATTACTAAAATTTATTTATTTATTTACATTTACAAAAGGAAACCCTAAAATAGACAACAGTTGACAAAACTGCTTAAAAAAAGAAACTATAACGACAAAACTGCTCAGTTTTAAAACAAACTATAGTTAACAAAATATGCATTTAAAACGTTTATGGAACAATACATGTATGTTTGTTTGTTTTTTATTTATTTATACAGCGTCAGTCAGTTATTTAATATAAAACAAATAAACAGAGTTCAGCGTTGAAGACCTAGAGAGAGAGAGCAGTGAAATAAAAAAAAAAAATAGTTAAATAACAATTTAACAGACACAGAATGTTACCGGAAAATCAACATTAAAATCAGCAAACAGTACCGCAACAATAAATAATAAAAAGTGCAGCATATAACACACAAACGTACACATGTATGTAGCTGCAGATATATAGCATACACATTAGTGTGGCTCGTTTTTTATTAAGAATAAAATAAACTAACTAACTAACATCTTTCTAATCTATCTATCTAATCGATCTATCTATCTATCTATCTATCTATCTATCTATCTATCTATCTATCTATCTATCTATCTATCTATCTATCTATCTATCTATCTATCTATCTATCTATCTATC
>NC_060953.1:50922807-50971353 GCF_022045245.1 Lucilia cuprina | reverse complement strand
GACTAGACTATAGACTAGACTATAGACTAGACTATAGACTAGACTATAGACTAGACTATAGACTAGACTATAGACTAGACTATAGACTAGACTATAGACTAGACATACATATTTGTTTGTTTGTCTCTTATATGTTTGAAAATTCTTAAGTCACACTGTTTTTTAATACATGCATTACTTAAAAAATTTTCATATTTCTATTCGTAGTCTTTATGCAAAGTACAACAAATGTAAGGTATTATTTTTCAGCCTGGAAAAAAAAGTATTATCGTTCTTCACTATGTACATTTTTTCATTTTTTTGCATATTTTTCTTTCTCGTTTTTGTTCTACATTATTTAAACACAGTAGAAAAAAAAAAAACTTAATTTTCATATTTTATTGCTGCATTATGAGCATCATAGTCGTACAATCTATCTATTATACGTTCTTTTTGTAGCTTTTTTCATTTCATTTCGTTACGTTAGTTTTTTTCTTTTCTTTCTTTACATTTTAAGTCATTCAGTTTTATAAAGCTTTTGACAGATTATTAGAGTTGTCATTTTAGTTGTATGAACTTAAAAAGTGTATGCAGTTAGCAGAAGTACAAAAAAAACTAATAAAACTATGTAATTTTTGATGTTTGTGTGAGTTCACAATGACATTTTTGTGGTAAATTATCGAGAACATATTAAGGTTTTTTCATTATTTTTATTTTTAGAACTCGTAACATTTTAATTGTAGACAAAAAGAATATTTCAAACATTTACTGTAACTAAAAGGGAAATTATAATTTATTCGAAATTTTTAATTAAAATATAGAGATTGAAAAGAAAATTACAACAAGTTTTGTTAGTTTGTATATTTGAGTCAGTTATAATGAAAAGTTTTTTGCTGTGAAAGTTAGAATTTAAAATAGAATGTTACGAGTAAACTAAGTAGTAAAATCAATAAAATCTTTATTTAAAGAAATTTTGAAGTAAATTTTATATTTAAAGATATATTATTAGCAATATTTTTCAAAAACCTTTCTATTAAGAGTATTTTTTGAAAATATATCTTTATAAAAAAAGTCCATAAATTAAAAATTTTTCGAAAGAGAAAAAAGTTGTTTTTAACTAGATAAATTTTTAAAAATATTCTATGACTATTAAATTTTTGAAAAATTCCCTTTTGTGTAATAAATTTTAGATTTTTTTTAAATATTCGAGAAAATTACCTTTTTAAAGAAAATTTTCTAGAAAATTCTCTTTTTATAAGAAACTAAAAAATTTTCCTTTTATAGAAAATTTAAAAAAAATTCCCTTTTTATAGAAAATTTAAAAAATTCCCTTTTTATAGAAAATTTTGGAAAAATTCTATAGAAAATTTATAGAAAATTTTCGAATAATATTTTAGAAAATATACAAAAATTTTCGAGAAACTTCTTTTTTTATGGGAAATTATTGAGAAATTATGTTTTTTTTTAATTTTCAAGAAAATTCTATTTTTTTATAGAAAATTTTCGAGAAAATTCTCTCTTTTATAGGAAATTCTCTTTTTATAGAAAATTTGATAAGAAATTCTCTTTTTATATAAAATTTGCGAGAAAATTCCCTTTTTTGTAGAAAATTTTCGACAAAATTCTTTTTTTATTAAAAATTTCCAAACATTTCTCTTAAAAAAAATCAGAAATTTCTCTTTTCCATAGAAAATTTTCTTTTTTATGAAAATTTTCGTGAAATTTCCCTTTTTTATAAAAATTCTTTTTTATGGAACATTTTTGAGAAAATTATCTTTTTTGTAGAAAATTTTTAAGAAATTTTTCGAAAAAAAACATAATTTTTTCGAAAATTTTCTATAAAAAAATTTCCAAAAATTTTTCTTTTTAAAAAAATTTTCAGAAATTTCTCTTTTTTATAGAAAATTTTATTTTTTTATAGAAAATTTTCGTAAAAATTCCCTTTTTTATACATTTTTTTAAATTCCCTTTTTTATAGAACATTTTTGAGAAAATTTTCTTTTTATAAAAAAAATATTTAGAACTTTTGTTTTTGCAAAAATTTCAGAAATTTCTCTTTTTATAAAAAATTTTCCAGAAATTTGCCTTTTTACAGAAAGTTTCCTTTTTTATGGAAAATTTGCGAGAATTTTTTTGTAAAAAATTTTAGAAGAAATTTTATTTTTATAGAAAATTTTTAAGAAATTCATTTTTTTTATTTTTAATTCTCTTTTTTATAGAAAACTTTTTATAAAGTTCTCATTATATAGAAAATTTTGAGAGAAATTTCCATTTTTTATATAAAATATTCGAGAAAATTCTCTTTTAATAGAAAATCTTCAAGAAAATTTTTTTAATATAATATCTTTACAAAAATTCTTTCTAATAAAAAAATCTTCAAAAAACTTTCGAAAAGTACTCTTTTCATTAAATTTAATTTAATATTTCAAAAATTCTCTTTGTTATAGAATTTTTTTGAACAATTCTTTAAAATCTTCAAGAAATTTTCTAATTATAGAAAATTTTTCAGCATTTCGAAATTTTTATAAAATATTTTGTAAAATTATCTTTTTTTATAGAACATTTCTACATAAAATTTCTATTTTCAAAAATTTTCCCAAAACACCTCTTTTACGTAGAAATTAATTAAAAAGTGTTTTTTTAAGAAATTTTTTTTTCGAAAAATTTAATTTTTTATAGAAATTTTAAAAATTTTTTAAAAAATTTAAATTTTTATAAAAAATGTCTGATTTTTAAAGAAATTATTTAAAAAATTCTCTTATTTTTAGAAAATTTTAAGTAAATTTCTTGTAATTTAGTTTCTTTCATCTTAAAAGCATTTAATGTCTTTGATCATGTTAACAAATTTCTTTTCAAATATTACTTAACACTTTTACTAAATAATAAGATGAAATAATTTCCATTAAAGAAAAAAATAATAAAAACGAATCAACAACAACAACAATTAATTATGACAATGAGATTTTACACAATATTCATGGGTAAGAAGTAGTTAGTTGAGCTGCAGTTGTATCTGAAGTGTGTGTAAATTTGTTGTTGTAAGTAAGTGCCCTTCGCATGCAACATGCTTGCAACAGACAATATACTTATATTTAGTAGCTGCAAATCATTGACTAGATTGCCACAACAATAACTAAATGTATGAATGAATATCTATGAAATATGATGATAGTACATTGTTACAACATATCATATGTATGTATTTGCAACAATAATTATTATCAAAAAATAAAAAAACAACATTTTCTATGATGGGTGGTAAACATGCAACCAACAACATCTATAAAGGAGTATAACATCAGATTACGGGGTATTGTTATTAAATGTGATGATGATTATTACTTTATGGAAATAAAAATGCATAAAGCGAGACACACACACACACACACACTCAATTGTCAAAAACTTAAATACTCGCATGCATGTAACTGACATTTTTATGTGATTAATTCCCAGTCAGTCAACCAACATAAAAATGTGGCATAAAAAATATCATTGTTTCTTAATGTTGGATGCATAGCATTTTTTCCATTAAAATTATTTGTAGGCAGGTGACAACAAAAAAGTGTTGAATTAATTTAAATAGCAAATCGGTTTATTTTTTTTTAGATTTTGATTTTGTGATTTATTCGCTAAGGGAAAGTGGGCTGTACATGAACTCTATAGAGTAGATTGTGAAAATTTTAATTATTACTTGGATATATAACTCTGGTACGCACTTTGACAAACATAATAGTTTTGAGTTTAAGTTTGGGCTTTACAACAGTTACTTGCAGAGACATCAGTTTGTTAAACAAGTGACGTTCAAATATTTTTTTCATAATTGCATAAATAAAATTATTATTATCATTAAAAACTTTAGTTTTTCTATTATTTATTATAATTTTTTGTATATCATAAATAAAAAATTGTATAAATGTTGTATCTACATGAATTTATGTATGTGATTGGAAAGGAGGAGTTATGTGGTGTTATGTCAATGAATTTTATGAATAATTTTAACGACCCATTGTGTGTTGCAAATGTAACTCTTACATTTCAGATTTAGTTAACAAGTTGGCATAATACACAATTATGCAACAACGATATAAAATAGCTAATCTTAGCATTAATGCAGCAATTCGACCCCGGGTTTGGTGACAATAAACCTTTGAGAACTATGAAATAGTTGCGAAAAATTTGTACAATAGTTGCGAAAAATTTGTACAATGAATTTTATATGTTTTAAGAAAACTGCATTCGAAAAATGTTTATAAAAAAATAATATTCGAAATGTTCTGAAAAAGAGACATCTACGATTTTCTGAATTATTGTATAAAGAGAGACATTTTTGAAAAAGTTATGAAAACGGAATATCTTTACAAAAAACAAAAAATTGTGTATAAAATGAGAATTTTTCTATACAAATAATAATGTTTGGATATTGAAAACATTTTATATAAAATTTTTAATAAAAAGATTAAATTTGAAATCAGTTCTGGTTCAGTTCTAGTTCAGTTGTAGTTAAGTTCTAGTTCAGTTTTAGTTCAGTTCTAGTTCAGTTCTAGTTCAGTTCTAGTTCAGTTCTAGTTCAGTTCTAGTTCAGTTCTAGTTCAGTTCTAGTTCAGTTCTAGTTCAGTTCTAGTTCAGTTCTAGTTCAGTTCTAGTTCAGTTCTAGTTCAGTTCTAGTTCAGTTCTAGTTCAGTTCTAGTTCAGTTCTAGTTCAGTTCTAGTTCAGTTCTAGTTCAGTTCTAGTTCACTTCTAGTTCAATTCTAGTGCAATTCTAATTTATTGCTAGTTCAATTCAATTTCATTAAAAATATTTTGATAAAATATATAAAATTTAAAAGAAAAGTTTTTTTTTAAATAAATTTTTCTAAGTAGAATAATTTATCGTATTTTGTTTGATACAATTTTTATCGTAAATTTTTTCTTAATAGAATAATTGTCGTTAATTTCATATGAATATCGTATTAAACATACAGTGCCAGATTTTCTTAAAAAACGCATTTTTTTAATTTAATTCTTCGCCAGGAAATCTAACTGTTGGTTATGTAATAAACAAAAATATTTCTGTTAATTTAAGATTTCGTTATTTTTTCTGCCAAAATAATATTTAAAAATAATTTCCAATGAATACCTACAAATTATGAACTCACGCAAAACTGTATTTAAGAAAATAAAATAAATATGGAGAAAAAAATACCAAAAATCATTGTTACAAAGCACAAAAAAAAGTGGTAGCAGAAAATATTGAAACTAAATTATTTTTTAAGAATTTGGCAGAAATACGAAAGAAATACTAACGGCAAACATAATAATCAAAATAACAGAAATTGTGCTTAAGAAATCCCAAAAATGACGAATGAAACATTTTTAAGATTACGCACACAGAAGAAGGTTATTGCCTTGGTAATTACAATTACTTAGTATTTTTTGTACATTTTCTATTTGACTGTGAGTTTGAGGCACTAATGAGGTTGCTACGCAAAACTGTTGAGAATGACGTTAAAGATGACAGCATTGAAGATGATGATGATAATGAACATATTTCTATATAGACATTTCTATTGTAATACTTATTTTGGGTGAAAAAAATTTTTTGGAACAAAAAACTTATTTAGGAAGATGTTCTTTTTTTGGATATTATGACAATACAAAAAATAAACTAAAATTTGCCAAATCTTAATTGGCTTAGTGTGTAAACACTATTACAACGGGACGTTAATTTTTAAAATTTTAGAACTTTATTTTTAGCATTTTTTTCTAATTTAAACTTTTTCTTTTATTTCTTTGCAGGTGAGTCCCAATTCTAAACGATGTTTATCACTTATGGCCTTAATGGGTAAGAATTTACATATTTCCAAAGGTTCTGCTTTTAAAAGACGTAATTTTTCTGTTTCTATATCGTGTAGACGTTTTTGCTGCAATGCCAATTGCTGCTGATATTCTCTTTTGTTTTGTGTTACCTCAAATTCCAGTTCTAATTGTTTATTTTTAATCGTTTGCAACAGATCTTGACAATATTGTCTAGTCTTTGATAAATTTATATTTTTCATATCCAATTCTTTACTTTCCTGCTCCTGAAACATTTTCAGTTGTTCCTTTACCACTTTCATATCTTCTTGCTGACGAAAGTGGGTTTCTTGTTGTCTTATCCAACGTGATCTTTCGAAATCCTCATTCAAAGATTTGGCTGTTTCTATTTGTTTTTCCATCTTTAATTTATAGCGTTGATCATCTTTAGCTAAACGTTCCTCAATTAAAAGCTCGAGTAGAAAATCATTATGTTTTTGTTGTTTTATTTGTTGGGCATAAACTTGTTGCCCTATTCTCTCACTGAGAGCTTCGCGTTTCATTGTGTTCTCTTTGCGTTTCTGTAAGCGCATTCTTTCTGTTTCATCTCTTTGTCTGATCATTTCCATATATTTTCTATGATCTTCTTCGGCATCTTCTTTTTGTTGGGTTTTATAAAGTTTAACTTGTTTGAGATACTCATCACGATCTTGTTTTGCTAATTCTTTAAGCTCTAGCATATGCTGCCTTTCTCTTTCGTTGTCCTGCTCAAAACTTTGTAAAAATCTTTGCATACTCTCACGTTCTTTAAGTATTAATTCTCTTTCTAATTTACGTTTTGTTTGCTTTTCTTCCATTT
Organism: Lucilia cuprina; assembly: GCF_022045245.1. Lineage (NCBI taxonomy): Eukaryota > Metazoa > Arthropoda > Insecta > Diptera > Calliphoridae > Lucilia > Lucilia cuprina. Next base: position 50,964,739 of record NC_060953.1, on the reverse strand, counting down.
GCTTTAAAAGATCTCTACGAAACTTGGCCTTTTTCTCGATATTTTCTCTTTCTTCCTCCAGGAAAATCTCCTTATTTCTCTGGCATTCTTCTTCAAAACGTTTGTTTTCCTCTAAACGTTCTTGCAATTCCTCTTTTTGTTTTTTCTCTTTTAAAGCTTTCTGTTCGGCTAGTTCTCTTTGTATATGAGCTCTTTTAATTTGTACAACCAAGAGTCTTACTTCCTCCTCATTTTGATGCAGCCGATCTTTACGTTTTTCCTCTAGAAATTTCTCCTGCTTTAGCTGTTTTAATTCACCGCAAATTTGACTTTTAAGTTTTTGTTCTTTTATCATGGGATTTTCAGCAGTCATTTGAATTTCATGAGCTCGTACCGACTTTTCCAGTTGTTCCTCGTACATAATATTTTTCAGAAATTGTGTATTAGTGCGACGATGTCTGACATTAACATTTTGTTTAATAGAGCAAATTTTATCACGAAACATGATTTTATTTTAAATGGTATAAAAAAGTCGTATAAAAAAATTTAACTAATCATGAAGATTATGACGTTTTTCAATCTTATTTTCTTGGAATTTGAAAATTATTAAAAAAATATTTAGATAAAAAACTTTTATAAAATTGTTTTATAAAAAATATACAAAAAACAAACTGGAAAAAAGTTTTATTTGAAAACTTTTCATGATATTTAAAAAATGAGGCAGCCTTGATCATAGGCTGCTCTATTCACAAGATTTTTTAACGATCCTTAGTCAGTAATGAATATCGAAGTGCTTTACGTAAACACTAGCCGTGTTGGCCTTACTGCACGGTGGTCTTTTTCAATCACAAGGTAAGCTTCTGTGACGACTCAAACCCATATCTTACCCGCAAGTTAGGTATTTGGTATTTTCGGTCCAGTATACGTGCACTTTGCTCAAGTACTTGAGTAATCTAATTTCTATCGATTACTTTCCAGTTGCTTAACTGCCGAGATGCAAAAACCTAGAGACATAACCAGTATAACGAAGTATGAATCATCAAATAAGCCAAAGACTTTGTTGTTACTCACAGAGAACACACTGTGGTAAATCTGGTAAGAACACAGTTATCTCTAAACAGCCATGGAAAAGGAAGGAAAATTCAATGGTATCACTTGTATAAGATACCTTTTATCCATCACCATGAACCATTCTCGCATTTATCTCACACACATTCAAAAGAGAACAAAATACGACCGACTCTGTCTAGGTAAATGGGTGGATGAGATCCGTATAACCCTGCATACTTTTCATTTATCAGTTATACTCATGAGATAACAACATACGACTGACTCATGATATGTATGCGAGCGGATCCATATACCGTTATATTCATCTTGTATTATATACATGTAACACCAACCCATTTCTCACGCTTAGTCCCATACTCACTGCTCTGTCGGGTATCACTTGTCAGTCGTCAACAACACAGAACTTAATCCAAAATATTGATTTCACCGTACATCAGTCTTTTAACCGCCACATAAGCTTCTCCCGAAGTTTGGTCTAAACTACTACATGGCTTCTGAAGGAACTTCAATTAAATGACCAGCTAGGAAAAAATCTTGCCGGTAACTGACCTACGGGTGGTACCAGGTTATGTGGTTCTCTAGTTCGACGCTGTAAGTATTAAATAATTCCAAGAAAAGGCCAAGGATAAATTTGGCATCACTAGTTTATAGTCCAATCCGACTACAGATACTGGTGGCACATCTTTTCCCCGGGATCGCAATTACACCAAAATGGACTTTTTCATCAAAGTAATATTCTCCCAGGGGTTTTAATCAGCAATATTGAACCTCAGGATTGATTTATATACCGATATATACTAATATAGTCTATAAAGAAGGTCATAGATTGGACTTAAGTGAAAACTATAAACTGATGTATGATTAAGACTATAGATTGATCTAAAATCTCAAATTCAATTTTATGAGATATAGACTCATTCACAGTCAATAATCTGTAATCAATAATATATACTAATCTATATTCAAAACTACTCTATAGTCAAGACTAAAGACATATCTCTTGTTCGGAGCATAGACCTATTTATAGTCATATATAGTTATGAGGACATAGTAATCCTAAGACTGATCTATAGTAGGGAAAATAGACGTAAACATAGACTTTAAACTGATTTACAGATCATAGCAAGACTATGGACAAGATCTACAGCAAGGACTATAAACTGATATATATTCAAGAGTATAGACTTTTGAGTGATCTATAGTCAATACTGATCTTCAGTCAATACTGATCTACCAGTATGGATTGGTCTGTAGTAAATATTCAGTTTACGATATTGTCAAGAATACTGAATATATACAAGAATATTCTATATTTATATTCTATATCAAGAGTTAAGACTTTAGATTGATTTACATTCAAGACTGATCTACAGTAAAGTCTAATTACTGATCTACAATCTGTATAAAACTGATCTATGTCAAAACTATGGGCAGGTCTACAGTAAATATATGTAGACTGAATTAAGAGAATACAGTTAAGACTACAAAATAATCTATAGTCAAAACAAAAACTAAAAAGTAGTTTTAGCAAAAACAGCCCTTTTTGTCCCCCTAATGCAATAGTACCCTATTTTATAACGGCTTCTCATTTCCCAACACGTTTTTTATTATTTTGTATTATTTTTTAACTCTAATTTTATGTTATAATTTACTAAAATTATGTTTGCAATGTTTCACACCGACGTGACGCGTTTTCATAAAATAAAACACACATAATAATAATTTAAACGACAAAGTATGAAACTTAAAAAAATATTACCTAAATATATTTGAAAAATTCTTAAGTCCACTTTATAACCAAACTGTTTACTAGAGTAGACAAACGAAACCATCAAGTTAATAAACAAACCAACCAACCATACACGAACGACTATCATCGACTGCTGTAATAAACACAACAAAAACAACATTAAACAATCTGTTGTAATTGTGTCATTTTTGCAAAGATTTGTAATGAATTTCAATTAATTTTTGTTCGCATAAAAATTTAAACATAAAATTGTTTGAAAATAAACAATATTTTTAATAGACAACATAAATTGACTGTAAAGAGAGTTGAGTTGTTAATTAAGTTAAAAAAAAAATAATGATAGCAGGTGTGAATTTAAAACACAAAATTTAATAGATCTGTGCGAAATTGTTGTAAAATTAATGGATTCAAAGTTTTTAATTTTTTTTAAATAAGCTTTTGTGTTAATTAAGTGTCAAAGCCCTTTTAAGAGACTTTTTCTATACTTTACTAAAGAGACTATTTCTATACAAAAAGTGTCTTGACTACAGAAAATTTTTCACAGAAAAAGTGTCTCCACTGAAAAGACTTTTACTTTAGAAGAGCAGTCTCCTGTAAATAAACTTTTCTTATGGAAAAAGAGTCTCCACTAAAGAGACTTTTTCTACAGAAAAAGTGTCTCTATTAAAGAGAATTTTTGTATAAAAAACGTGTTTCTATTAAAGAGGATTTTTCTATAGAAAACGTATATCTATTAAAGAGACTTTTTCTATAGAAAACGTGTCTCTGTTAAAGAGACTTTTTCTATAGAAAAAGTGTCTCTATTAAGGAGACTTTTTCTATAGAAACCGTGTCTCTATAAAGAGACTTTTTCTATAGAAAACGTGTCTCTATTAAAGAGACTTTATCTATAGAAAACGAGTCTCTATTAAAGAGACTTTTTCTATAGAAAGAGTGTCTCTAATAAAGAGACTTTTTCTATAGAAAGAATGTCTCTAATAAAGAGACATTTCTATAGAAAGAGTGTCTCTATTAAAGAGACTTTTTCTATGGAAAAAATGTCTCTATTAAAGAGACTTCTTCTATGGAAAAAATGTATCTATTAAAGAGACTTTTTTCTATAGAAAAAGTGTCTCTATTAAAGAGACTTTTTCTATAGAAGAAATATCTCTATTAAAGAGATTTTTTCTGTAGAAGAAATGACTCTATTAAAGAGATTTTTTCCATAGAAAAAATGTATCTATTAAAGAGACTTTTTCTATAGAAAAAGTGTCTCTATTAAAGAGACTTTTTCTATAGAAGAAATGTCTCTATTAAAGAGACGTTTTCTACAGAAAAAGTGTCTCTATTAAAGAGACTTTTTCTATAGATAAAGTGTCTCTATTAAAGAGACTTTTTCTATAGATAAAGTGTCTCTATTAAAGAGACTTTTTCTATAGAAAAAGTGTCTCTATTAAAGAGACTTTTTCTATAGAAAAAGTGCCTCTGTTAAAGAGACTTTTTCTATAGAAAAAGTGTCTCTATTAAAGAGACTTTTTCTATAGAAAAAATGTCTCCATTAAAGAGACTTTGTCTAAGGAAAAAGTGTCTCCATTAAAGAAACTTTTCCTGTAGAAAAAGTGTTGCATTTAAAGAGACTTTTTCTATAGAAGAATTTTTTCTATGTAGAAAGAGTATTCATACTAAATGTTATATTTATAGAAAATTTTACAAAATTATAATAGTTTATATAAAAAGCCTAAAATGATTTCTCAATCCAAGCAGATTGCATCAAAAGCACATTATGGTAAAATAGTAGTTTGTTGATATTTTTTCGTTAAATTGCATTTAAAACAATCACGCTCACGCGAACATAAACATATACAAGCAAAATAGCAGCAACATTACCAATTTCCGCACATTTTGTTTATGTTTTTAAACGCAACAAAAAAACTCATTAAAATGTAACACGTATCGGGCAGAACTTGTACAATAACAATAGCAGCAACAAAAACACCCAAGAAAAACAACAGCAACATGGCTCAATTCTTTAGTTCTTCATATTGATGTTTTTTTTAACATTGTTCCCCCACCCTTCCTCGGAAAACCTCTTAATGTGGTTGTGATGAAGAAAGCAAAAAAAAAACTGCCAACATACAACAGAGCAACAACAAAAAAAGTTAAAATCTCAGTGTTATTGTAGTAAATTGTTCATAAATCACGTGAATCCAGACACTTTTATTTCATTCATTCACTCACTCGTTGGTTAGTTCGTTCTTTCATACATTAATTCATTCATGAAAAATCTGTTTGGGGTTTAAGGGAAAAAAGAAAAAAAAAGGAATGAAGCCAGCAACAACAACAAATCTGAAAGAAAAGGACAACAGCAGCAGCAGGCTTACTGCGTGCGGTTTTGCAGCAACAACTAAACCAACAGGAATATATTTTATACGGATCTGTTTGTTTGTATAGATGTATATATATGTAAATGTACATACATGTGAATATTCCGTGAGGTTAACTCCACGTATGTCTGTGTTTTGTTGTATTCATACATTCAGTTAAAGTTTGTAGTTGTCTGTAGGAATATTATTCAGAATTATATCCCAGCAGTTCAACGAAGCAATAATGCATCAAAAATGGCAGTGGTCTCCTTTAACGTCTAATCACTAATTTGTAAGATACCCGTCAATTTAACATACTTAACCTGGACCTGGACAGTCAGGGACTAGGGGTAACCTTAAGTAATATACTTAACCTCGGGACTGCCGCACCGAACTTCTAGGATTATTTCAACTACATATGTATATTCGCTTATACACACAATTTTACACTCATATATTCATATTTACATACATAAATATATCCCTACTCGTATAATATATATGATGAAAGGACATCACGAATAAAAGTATTTTTTTGGTTTTAATACGTTTATTTATGGAAATTATATGGGTACAGTGATAGCGAAAATTGATCTTTCCATAGAAGAAATGTATTCCTTGAATACATTTTTTTTCTATAACAGGTCATTAGGGAGATAAAGATACTTTTCTATATAACAATTTAGTTAAGGCGAATTAAAGAGAATTAAAGAGACTTTCTCTTCATAAAAAGCATCTTCATTAAAGGGATTTTTTATATAGAAAAAGTGTCTCCATTGAAGAGAGTTTTTCTATAGAAAAGGTGTCTTCATTAAAGAGATTTATTCTATAGAAAAAATGTCTCCTTTAGATAGACATTTTCTATAAAAAAAGACTCTCCATTGAAAAGACTTTTTCTATAGAAAAAGTGTCTCCATTAAAGAGACTTTTTCTATAGAAAAGGTGTTTTCATTAAAGAGATTAAGTCTATAGAAAAAGGTGTTTTCATTAAAGAGATTTAGTCTATAGAAAAAGTGTCTCATGTAGATAGACATTTTCTATAGAAAAAGTGTCTTCATTAAAGAAAATTTTTCTATAGAAGAAGTGTCTACTTTAGAGATACTTTTTCTATAGAAAAAGTGTCTACTTTAGAGAGAATGCCCATTAAAGAGAGTTTTTCTATAGAAAAGGTGTCTTCATTAAAGAGATTTATTCTATAGAAAAAATGTCTCCTTTAGATAGACATTTTCTATAGAAAAAGTGTCTCCATTAAAGAGACTTTTTCTATAGAAAAGGTGTTTTCATTAAAGAGATTTAGTCTATTGAAAAAGTGTCTCCTATAGATAGACATTTTCTATAGAAAAAGTGTCTTCATTAAAGAAACTTTTTCTATAGAAGAAGTGTCTACTTTAGAAAGACTTTTTCTATAGAAAAAGTGTCTACTTTAGAGAGAATTTTTCTATAGAAAAAGTGTATACTTTAGAGAGTATTTTTCTATAAAAAAAAGTGTTTACTTTAGAGAGACTTTTTCTAAAGAAAAAGTGTCACCTTAAGAGAGAGTTTTTCTATAGGAAAAGTGTTCTTTAGAGAAACCTTTAGAGAATTAGTTTCTATACAAAAAGGTGGGACTTTTCTATAGAAAAGGTGTCATCATTAAAGAGATTTATTCTATAGAAAAGGTGTCTTCCTTAAAGAGACCTTTTCTATAGAAAAACTGTCTTCTTTAGAACACTTTTTCTACAGAAAAAGTGTCTTTTTTAGAAAAAGGGTCTTCTTTAGATAGTCTTTTTCTATAGAAAAAGTGTCTTCTTTAGAGAGTCTTTTTCTATAGGAAAAGTGTCTTCTTTAGAGAGTATTTTTCTATAGAAAAAGTGTCTTCTTTAGAGAGTCTTTTTCTGTAGAAAAAGTGTCTTCTTTAGAGAGTCTTTTTCTGTAGAAAAAGTGTCTTCTTTAGAGAGTCTTTTTCTATAGAAAAAGTGTCTTCTTTAGAGAGTCTTTTTCCATAGAATAAGTGTCTACTTTAGAGAGATTTTTTCTACAAAAAAAGTGTCTTCTTTAGAAAAACCTTTTGCTATAGAAATAGTTTATTCATTAAAGATATTTTTTGTACATAATTCATAATTAAAGAAACTTTTTGTATAGAAAAAAAAGAGTCTTTTCTTTAGAAAAAGTGTTTTCATTAAAGAAACTATTTATATAGAATATTAATTTGTATGATTAGTAAAAATAGTTCTTTTTCCACATAAAAAACTATTTATGTACTTTCATTCCTCACTTTACATACAATAACATACATCTGTGCTCGTACGATTGAAAGTTGTTGCTGTTGTTCTTTTTGTTTTTAAATTACTGAAGTATATTTAAACATAATACGTAATTGTTTATCAATTATGTAATTTAATTAAATTTAAAGCCTACATGATTTAACCAACACCAAAGGACTAACTCTCTGACTGACTGGCTGGTTGACTGACTGGCTGACTGACATATTGTACAATTTATTGTTATGCTACAGATTTTTGTTGGTCATTGATGTATATTTGTATGTGTGCATATGTCTGCTTGTGGGTGCAAAAGATGTGATGTATGTATGTATTTGTTTGGGCTTTAATCAATGTTTCTTCATCAGGTACATAGCAAAGCATAGCAGCCTGTAGTGATAGCTGACAACTTAATATAATTTAAAATACTTTAGTAACTTAAAACTTTGTTTCTGTAATAAACATTTTAAAGTTTAAGATATGTACTTTGAGAAATTTTTATAATTATTTATTGAAGAAATGATTAAAATAGATTAAATGAGAAAGTTTAGATTTAGTTTATACATAAGTTGAAATATGTTTAGAATGAGCAGTTGTAAGATATAGATTTTTGTGTTGAAATCTTATGTAATGGCAGCCCTTTCTACTTCTTAAGAACAAAGACTTACAATTGAGCATTGTACAAAAAAATATGTAATTTATGTATTTGTTTACCATGGCTATGAAAAGCAAAGACAAATCAAATGACAATTGTATAAAAAATATTGACAGCTGTCATTGAAATGACTGACTGGAACGGTGACATTTATGACAAATTTCAATTTCAGTTAAAATAACATTAAATATTAAACAGGCCAATTATTCCTATTAACAAATAAAACTCAATTTTTTATACGTTAATGTGTTAGTACTTGATTTCTTATTCATAAACAACTTGATAATTTCCCTTTCTTACACAAACCTTAAATGACATTTGTTAAGTTTTTTTAAATCATGATTTAAGAATAAATATTTAATAAGAAAAAAAAATGATTTAAGAAGAAAGAAGATGTTATCTTAATATTTAAAACAAAAACATACAAAACAGTTTTAGTAATAATTTATTTTCAAAACTCTACTGTAAATCTCATTAACATGACATTGACATCATTCACGTTCTGTCCACTTATCTATAGACAAGCTGACAGTTAAGGGGACAGACGGACTTATTCACTCACACACATACACACACAAATAATTCATTATTGATTAATCGTGTTTGATAAATGTTTCCATAAAAAAAAATACAATAGAAATAATGCGAATATCAACAATTGTCAGCAAAATAAAAAGTAATAAAATATTTATTTTTTTTTTGTTACAAAATGAAGTAATTACTCTCGTATAAGAAGATTATTATAATTTCAATTACACGTAGTATAAGTTATTATCTGTTCGCAATAAATGACTTAAATTGGCAACAATAAGTCAAATAATCTCAAATTTATACAAACTTATATTATATTGGTTATAATGTTTAAATGATTATTTTATTGTTGTTGTTTATATAATGATTCACATATCCACAGAAAAGTAATAAATTTTCACTTTCATTCAAAAATTAAAAATAAATACAAAGCGTTTGCTTCTACATAACATATGTTATCCATCATATCACTTTTGTAAAATTAATAAATTTAAAAATTTTATTTCGTGAAAAATTCAATAGGAAAAGTTTATTTTTTAAAAACAGTTTTCCCTTAAGACTTTTTCTCTGTAAAAGGTGTCTTCAAAGTTTTTGTAAGAGAAAAGTTATATATTTCTACATAAAAATTGAGAAAGGGAGAAAAATCTTCATCAACGAGACCTTTTCTATAGAAAAAGTTGTCTTCAGTGAAGAGAGTTTTTCTATAGAAAAAGTTGTCTTCAGTGAAGATAGTTTTTCTATAGAAAAAGTTGTCTTCAGTGAAGATAGTTTTTCTATAGAAAAAGTTGTCTTCAGTGAAGATAGTTTTTCTATAGAAAAAGTTGTCTTCAGTGAAGATAGTTTTTCTATAGAAAAAGTTGTCTTCAGTGAAGATAGTTTTTCTATAGAAAAAGTTGTCTTCAGTGAAGATAGTTTTTCTATAGAAAAAGTTGTCTTCAGTGAAGATAGTTTTTCTATAGAAAAAGTTGTCTTCAGTGAAGATAGTTTTTCTATAGAAAAAGTTGTCTTCAGTGGAGATACTTTTTCTATAGAAAAAGTTGTTTTCAATGAAGAGACTTTTTCTATAGAAAAAGTTGTCTTCAGTGAAGAGAGACTTTTTCTATAGAAAAAGTTGTCTTCAGTGAAGAGAGACTTTTTCTATAGAAAAAGTTGTCTTCAGTGAAGAGAGTTTTTCTATAGAAAAAGTTGTCTTCAGTGAAGAGACTTTTTCTATAGAAAAAGTTGTCTTCAGTGAAGAGACTTTTTCTATAGAAAAAGTTGTCTTCAGTGAAGAGACTTTTTCTATAGAAAAAGTTGTCTTCAGTAAAGAGACTTTTTCTATAGAAAAAGTTGTCTTCAGTGAAGAGAGTTTTTCTATAGAAAAAGTTGTCTTCAGTGAAGAGAGTTTTTCTATAGAAAAAGTTGTCTTCAGTGAAGAGAGTTTTTCTATAGAAAAAGTTGTCTTCAGTGAAGAGAGTTTTTCTATAGAAAAATTTGCCTCGAGAGTTTTTCTGTAGAAAAAGTTGTCTTCAGTGAAGAGACATTTTCTATAGAAAAATTGTCTTTATTGCAGAGGCTTTTTCTATAAAGAAAATGTCTTCATTGAAAAGACTTTTTAAAAAGAGAAAATTTCTTCAGTGAAAACACTTTTTCTATAGAAAAATTATCTTTAGTGTAGAGGTTTTTTATGTAGAAAATGTCTTCAGTGAAGAGGCTATTTCTGTAGAAACATTGTCTTCAGTGAAGAGACTTTTTCTTTAGAAAACTTGTCTTTAGTGAAGAGACTTTTTCTACACCAAAATTGTCTTCAGAAAAGATACTTTTTCTATAGAAAAATGACTTTAGTGACGATACTTTTTCTCACTATTTTTCGATTTAGCTATGTCCGTCCATATGCCCGTCCATATAAACCTTGTAATCAAACTACAGGCCGCAATTTTAAAGATTATTGAATGAAATTTGGTACATTATCTTTTATATCACCTAGGCCCCATAGAACTGAACCCGCTAAATAGGGCTTTTAAGTTCATAATTATGTTTAATATACTCGTATCTCGACAAAAAGCTGCAAAACCAAGTTCTATACTAGTCTTTATGACCCTGATGAACTTTATAATTATAGGGCCTCATTTGACCCTTGCCTCTCTAAAAAGCCCCCATCAAAATTTTACTTAAATATCCACAGTTTTTTTAAGGGCACCCTAATTACTTTAACATAATGGTAACATTTTGAAAAGATAAATATGAGTTTACCACTTATTTAATAAAACGAATGACAAAATCTACAAATGTTTAATAACGTTACTTTTGATCGTGTATCTAATGCAAACAGAAATTTCACTTTCATAACTAAAAGGAAAAAAATATTTAAAAGCCAAAGCGTTCAATGTACTACCACCGACACCGGCAACATTATGTTGCAACTATAAAACTGACCGTATAAAATTTGTCTGTCTGGTAAAGTTTAAGTTTTTTTTCAATATTTCTTTTGCTAAAGACAATCAATGAAAGTTACGCTTTTTTCATTAATAAAATAAAATTTGTTTATAAGAAAACTAACAGTTTATACATATGATTTTTAAATATTTTACTAAACTACCCCTGCAAACTCTCACTCACTCTTCTGATTATTCCATTTGGTCAAAAAAGCACTAAATTTAAAAAAACACGCTGAAGTGTTTAAAAGTCGTTAACCCATATTTTGAGAGTGTGTATAGAGTTGCGATTTTTTATAGAGTGTTGTACAAATATTGGGCAATAGTTTCAAGTTACAAGTGGCAAGTTATACAAGTACGAATTCGAGTATTTATATGCAATTTTTGTTGATATTTATATATGTTGCTGTTGTTGTTGCGTCCAGCAAGTCAGTTTGTTGTTATCTATATGTTGCATTTTTTATAAGTGTAATAGTAAATAGTTTGTAGTTGTTGTTGTTGTTAAATCGTGATAATAGAAAAAGTTTTACAAACAACTTTTCCTTTCATTAAAAATAAAAAGAAAAAAATTATTGTCTTTGTTGCTGCTGATGTTGTTGTTTTAAATTGCAACAAGAGCAATAGCGGGAGAGCGTTACACTAGTAACCAGTTCAAATCGTTTTTTTTATCAAAATATGTTTGTTGTTGATACACTCATACAACAACCCCACAATATCATGGCAAAGCAACAACCAACACTACTAACTTGTCTAATTCATATGTCTATAGCAAACTCCATTGTTTAGAGTCAACTTTAAAAAGTTATAGAAAAAAAATCGAGTAATAAAAAACAAGCAAAATATTGTCTATAGTTACAGGCAATTTAAATTTTGTTACAGACACAAGTGCTTCGTATATAAGATCTATCTTTTGCATTACAAATGTCTTGTAAATTGTTCAATTATGTGGATTTTTCGGGTCATTCACACAAACACTTACACATACTTATACATATTAAGAAAGAAAAAAAAACAAAACTTGGACCAGAAAATCAAAAAAAAAAATACTTTCATTTAAATCTACATTTGGCTAGCAACAAAATTATAGCAATTATTTTTTTTTATGCAATATCCACTGTGCATGCACAGTGTTTCGTAATTTAATACCAACAAAACATTTGAAGATTTTTAGAAGATTATTTTAATTTGAGGTATTTCTATATTACGAGACTTTCATCAAAGACAACAAACAAGTGATTACATTTTTCTATTAAAATATGTCATACCAAAAGACAATGGCTAAACTCTCTCCAAAAGAGACAATCTTCCTAAGGAAAGAGTATCCTTAAAAAAGACACATTTTCCAAAAAAAAACTCCACAATGAAGACACTTTTTCTATAGAAAAACTCTCCTAAATGAAAAAACTTTTCCTATAGAAAAACTCTCTTATATGAAGACACTTTTTCTATAGAAAAACTCTCTTAAATGAAACCACTTTTTCCATAGAAAATCTCTCTTAAATGAAGACACCTTTTATAAAGAAAAACTCTCAACGGAAGACACTTTTTGTATAGAATTAGTTCCTTTAATGAAGACACTTTTTTATGGAAAATGTCTCTATAATGAATACACGTTCTACGGAAAAAGTCTTTTTAATTAAAATTACATAAAAAGTTCTTTAATAAAGATACTTTTTTATAAAAAGTCTGTTTAATGGATACACTTTTTCTATAGAAAAGTTTCTTTTATGAAGACACTTCTTCTATAGAAAAACCTTTTTAAAGAAGACACTTTTCTATAGAAAAACTCTCTTAAATGAAGATACTTTTTCTACAGATTCACTTTTTCTATAGAAAAAGTCTCTTAAATGAAGATACTTCTTTATATAGATAAAGTCTCTTTAATGAAGACACTTTTCTATAGAAAAAGTCTCTTAGAGAAGACAGTCTCTTTAAAGAAGACACTTTAATGAAGACACTTTTATGGAAAAAGTCTCTTTAATGAAAACCTTTTTTTCTATAGGAAAAATATAAATTTTTCTATAGAAAAATTCTTTTTAATGAAGACACTTTTTCTATAGAAAAAGGCTCTTTAATGGAGACACTTTTTCTATAGAAAAAGGCTCTCTAAAGAAGACACTTTTTCTATAGAAAAAGTCGCGAAAAAGTCCCTTTTATGACGACAGGTTTTCTACAGAAAAAGTAGTTTTACGACAGAAAAAGTCTCTTTAATGACGACACTTTTTCTACAAAAAAAGAAGTTTTTTTAAAGAAAATGTCTCTTTTAAGACAACACTTTTCCACAGAAAAAGTCTCTTTAATGACAACACTTTTCTATAGAAAAAGTCTCTTTAATGAAGACACTTTTTCTATAAAAAAAGTCTCTTTAATGAAGACACTTTTTCTATAGAAAAAGTCTCTTTAATGAAGACACTTTTTCTATAGAAAAAGTCTCCTTAATGAAGACATTATTTCTATAGAAAAGGTCTCTTTAATGAAGACAGAAAAAGTATCTTTAATGAAGACACTTTTTCTATAGAAAAAGTCTCTTTAATGAAGACACTTTTTCTATAGAAAAAGTCCTTTTAATGACGACAGTTTTTCTACAGAAAAGTCTCTTTAATAACGACATTTTTTACAGAAAAAGTCTCTTTAATGAAGTCACTTTTTCTATAGAAAAAGTCTATTTATTGGATAGACTTTTTCTATAGAAAATGTATATGAAAACATTTTTTCTCTAAAAAAAGCGGACATACTTTTTCTATAAACATAATATCTTTAAGAGAGAAGCTTTTTCCAGAGAACGGATAGCCAACATAAACACTTTTTTCTTTAGAATAGTTTTCTTTCTACAATAAATATCTTTGTAACAAAGACCTTGAAATAAGTCACATGCAAAGAATTAAATAAGATTCTGACTTTCCTTCTGTTAGGAAATTCCTGGCAAATCATATAAATAGAAGAAAACATGTTTGATCATGTCTAAAGAAAAATCATAAATTTTCAAAATAGTTCTCTGTACACAAATGCAATAGGTGATAAAATTTCTGTTTCGTATTTTAATCCTTTTATTTGTGAAACTGTTTTGAAAACAAGATTTTACAACGAAATACAAAAAAATACATTTAAAATAACAAGAGGATTAAAAAACTTGATATAGTTTTTATGGACTGAGATTAAGAAAAAAAAAGAATTACATACTACTTACCACATATGTTTGCAAACAACTGAAGATAGACAGTGTCATTGACAGGTAATGTAATTGTAAATATTCAACAGGTATACATAAGTATAAGTTAAGTAGAGAAGGCTTGATTGGCAAGAGTATTGCATATTTTTGAGCAATTGCAATGACAAATTTATGCAAAAATTTTAAATGTGATTTTTATAGGGTGGATAAGTGGTATAAGGAATTTTATTAAAAAATCGTAATTTATACAATTTACAAAAAACAAACTGAACAACAAAGTTCGATTATACTTTGTCTTATCAGTAGACATAGCACCAACGGCAACTAAAAATTTCCTTTAAAACATGTCATCTTTTAATTAATTCTGCCTTAGCCTGCTGGCAAATACATTTATTTTAGACAAAACTGAACATGTTTTGACCTTTGAGTTGTTAACTGTCCACAAAATTTACCACAGCTGCATTTTTAATATTTATAATGAATATTTATTGAACTAGTTTAGTTAAAACATAGACTATGTTTAACAAAAAACGGATTAAGAATGAATATTTATGACAACTAAGAAGGTAAGAATGAAAAGTTTTTTAGGGAACACACAACTTGCTGAAGAAACTAACCTGTACCTGAATGGACTCTAACCAACTATCAAACCTAAACAGGTACAAATCTTCACGAAATCTTCTAAACATATATAAACCTAAGATTGCAACGCTTAAACATCATTCTCATTTGAGATTACAAACTAATAACAATACAAGTTAATACATTCATCAGTTCAAATATGGAGTCCAAATCAAAATCTACCGTTAGTTATACATTATTCTTATACCGTGAAGAATTACGACGCAATCAAACACGTTATATACGTTTGAATCGTACGAAAATTTCTCTCACCGATAAATTGATTTCAACAAGCGTACGCAATTTGGAAAAATGTTCAATGGAAGATTTACATGCCATCAATCGAGAAATTTTATTCAAAAAGAAATTGAAATATCAAGTGCAAAGGATTAGAAATTTAGAGAAGCTGGGTGTGAAAAATGTTAATCCAAATCAATTGCCTACAACAGAATTGTGAAACAAAGACTTGATTAAAAAAAGGATTAAAGCTCGATAAAAAAAGATATAGCCAAGCTGTATGAAAGGATTTCGAAAATCTAATCTTAAAGTTATAAAGGACCTGGAGATTTAAGTATTCCAATAAATGGTGGCCAAATTTAATAGCAATTTTGCTTGGAAACAAAGGTTTAACTATAGCTTTCTATAGTGGACACAAGGAAACAATAATTTCGGAAAAAATTATAATATTACATATTTTAATAAAAACAACAACATAACACATCATTTTTTATTATTTTTTTTTTTAATTAATAAATAGATGAGAACAAAGCACAGACTCTCTTCGAAAATTTGTGTTTATAAGGAAGAAAAAATAGTTTAATTAAACAAGTCTGTTTGTTGAATGAGATTTATCATTAAAAATATGTTTTCCATAAAAAGTGTCTCTCTTAAAGGGGCCCCTACTAGGGATAGAAGAATCATTTTCTCTAGAAAAATTGTTTCTGTTTTAGAAAAAATGTCTCCACTAAAGAGACGTTTAATACAAAAATTGTACCTCCATTAAAGAAATTGTTTCTATAAGAAAGGTGTCTCCATTGCGTTCGTTTTTTCGACAGAAAGAATTTCTCCATTACAGAGTATTTTTCTATAGAAAATGTGTCTCAGTTAAAGAGAGTTTTTCAATAAAAAATGTGTTAAAGAGAGTTTTCTTTAAAAAGTACATATTTTAATGAGACGATTTTATAGGAAAAGTGTTAAAGATACCATTTCTATAAAAAGAGTGTGGCTTTATTAAAGAGAATTTTTCTATAGAGAAAGTGTCTCTATAAAGAAGACTTTTTCTAAAATAGATATTTTCTATGTGACTCTTTTAAAGAGACTGTTTATGTAGAAGTAGTGCTTCTATTAAGGAGACTTTTTTGTAGAAACAGTGTCTCTATTAAAAAAAAAACTTTCTCTTTAGAAAAAGTGACTCCCCTTAAAGAACTCATTCTATAGAATAAGTGTCTCTTTTAAAGAGACTTTTTCTATAAAAAGGTGTTTCTCTTAAAGAAATTTTTTTATAGAAAAAGCGTTTCTCTTAAAGAAACTATTTCTATAGAAAAAGTGTCTCTCTTAAAGAAACTTTTTCTATAGAAACTGTGTCTATCTTAAAAATACTTTTTATGTAGAAATAGTGCCTCTATTTAAGAGACTTCTCTGTAGGTGTAGTGTCTCTATGAAAAAGACTTTCTCTTTAGAAAAAGTGTCCCCTTAAAGAGACTTTTCTATAGAAAAAGTGTATCTCTTAAAGAGACCTTTTTATAGAAAAAGTGTCTCTTTTAAAGAGACTTTTTCTATAGCAAAAGTGTTTCTCTCAAAGAAACTTTTGCTATAGAAAAAAATGTCTCTCTTAAATAATCTTAATGTGTCTTTCTTTAAGATACTTTTTCTATAGAATAAGTATCTTTCTTTAAGAGACTATTTCTATATAAAAAGTGTCTCTCTTAAAGAGACTCTCTAGAGAAAAAGTTTCTCTTTCTATAGAAAACGTGTCTCTCTTAGATAGACTTTTTGTATAGAAAAATTTTCTTTACAAAAAACTTTTTCTATAGAAAAAAGTTTTCTACTAGAGAGACTTTTTTCTTTCTATTGAAGAAACTTTTTCTAGAGAAAAAATTTCTCAATTAAAAAGACTTTTTCAATAGAAATAGTGTCTCTATTGAGAAGACTATTACTTAAGTTAAAGTCTCTTCATTTTCTTTTGTTATAGAAAAAGTTCAAAAAAAGGTTGCTATAAAAGAATTTGTTTCTACAGAAAAAGTGTCTTCATTAATGGGACTTTTGATGAAGAAAAAGTTTCTCCATTAAAGAGAGTTTTTCTATAATAAAAGTGTACCTATTAAAATGGCTTAGAAAATATATTGCATGACAAATTTCCCTAGGGCTACTAAACCCTTTTGTCACTATCAAATCGTTCAAAATCTTTCTCTCTCGTAATGACAAATACAAATACAATAATACAGCAATAAAATTAAACAGTTTTAATTTACCAGCAAATAATGCTGCGTTGAACATTTCACTGATTAATTTTTTTTACGCACTCAACAGATTATTGACTTTTTAAAGGTCATATATAGTAATATGTATGGTCGTACCAACCAAGATGATGATTCTGATAATAATGTTAAATCCGTTAATGTAAATTCTGTAAAAAGAAGTGATGAAGAAGATGGAAGAAAAAAATCCGGTATAAATACACAGTGAGATCATTCAACCGGATTACTGTCAATCGAAATAATTGTTCAACTGAATGTAAACAAGTTTCTTTTTTGCAGCTAAAATAAGTGAAGAAAAACGCATAAAAATGAAAATAAAAATGCAGTAATGTTGCTGCAGAGATATAAGAATAAGAATAAAATGAAACCATAGAAATGGAAATCTTTTTTAAACTATTGTGATTATTTATAACATCCTTGTAACCATTTTTAGAACTTATTGTGTTCGACCTAGAATGGCATTATATGGTTATTGTTGAATCAGTTTAGAAAAGAGATGATCTGAAACTTTAAGGCGATGTTGTTGGGGAAGTGAACGGAAGAGTAAAATCTATTGACTTTGTATTGGCGCAAGCGCAAAGCATTCGTTTTTTTATGTTTGAAAGTTGGAGTTGTAGTTTTGCTTTTAACTGAAAATATCGGTTTCATTTTGTTCTATAATTTGGATTTCTTAAACTCTTTTTTTTTAGTGCCACAATATTTCATTAAATCTTAATTAAACTTTAAACGAAAATAGAACTGAATTCATTTAATTATAAATTCAATTAAAATTAACACATTCACCTAAAAAAAAAAACACCGAAACATTGCAAGTTTTATTTTAAATGTATTTCAGTAATTCACTATTTTTTTTTCATTTGTACATTTAATTTATCTTATTTAACTTTATTAAAGTTCCAAATACTATTGATTTCAAGGCCTAAAAACAGATATAATAAAAACAAGTTATTTAAGCTGAACAACTTTTTTTATTCACTATGATCAATTGCACCCCAAATAAAAAATGCCGATAACAAGTTAAGAACAAGTTATACAAACAGTTGAAGCAACAACACAAAAAAATTCACGCAAATAATTGTTAAAAAAAAAAGAAATAAAATAAAATAAAATTAAATAAATTTTTAGTTAACTAAATCAAGAAAACAAAAAACCTAAAGACTGCTAATAGTATTGAGCTGTATGTTTAATTTGAAAGTAATGTTATTTTTAATGAATAAAACAACAACAACAACATCAACAAATTGTTGTTATTGCAAGTGGCAACATTCAAAAAATAAACAAACAACTTAAATTTAACAAAAACTCACAAACATTTTCATTTTTCAGAAGCCGGTCCGGTCCGTTTGCCATTAAATTTATAATAAATTTTTTTTCTGCCACAAAAAAAGTATCGGTCAGTAGCACCACAATGAAAACATGAACAACAACAACAACAATAACAAACTAAAACTGGCAGACACTACGCAATTGTTGCTCTTCTCATATATTGCTACTGTTTGTTATTATTGTTGTTGGTGGCGGCTGCTAATGTTGTTGTTGCTATTGGGTTTTTGGGTTTCACCACATTTATTTTGTTGTCATGATGCCAAAAGGCATCATTATTAACAACATCATCATTATCATCATCATTGTCGTGTCTCGCTTTATGCCATTTTTGGTAACCATCGTCCACCAGCAGCAATAGCTATAACAACAACAATGATTATAATTTCATTAATAGATTTCATCCTCTAATTATGGATCGATTACAGTTACAACAACATCACGAGACATCATCTATACAAAAACATCAGTAACAGTTTTGGAAAAAAATATATATAAATAAATATTTATTAACAAATGTTACTTTGATTTTATGGTTGTTAAATATTTTTAGTTTTTTTCTATTAAAACATCTGTTTTCTTGTTTATTTATTGTTAAATTAAATGTTGCTATTTTTATACCTTAATTTTTGTACTCTATACCACAATTGTGGTTGCACAATGGAAAACCTCTCATAAAACTTTTTTATATCTTTTACCAAGACAATTTTTCTATATATAAAAAGTCCGTTGTAAAAAGTCATATTTTTCTATATTGGAGACACTTTTTCTACAGAAAAAGTCTCTTTAATTGAGACACATTTTCTATAGGAAAAGTCTCTTTAATGGAGACACATTTTCTATAGGAAAAGTCTCTTTAATGAAGATACTTTTTCTATAGAAAAAGTCTCTTTATGGGAGACACTTTTTCTATAAAAAAGTCTCCTTAACGGAGACACTTTTTCTATGGAAAAAGTCTCTTCAATAGAGGCACTTTTTCTATAAAAAAGTCTCTTTATTGGAGACATTTTTTCTATAGAAAAAGTCTATTTATTTGAGACACTTTTTCTATAGAAAAAGTCTCTTTAATGGAGACACTTTTTCTATAGAAAAAGTCTCTTTAATGGAGACACTTTTTCTATAGAAAAAGTCTCTTTAATGGAGACACTTTTTCTATAGAAAAAGTCTCTTTAATGAAGACATTTTTTCTATAGAAGAAGTCTCTTTAATGAAGACACTTTTTCTATAAAAAAAAAGTGTATTTAATGGAGACACTTCTTCTATAGAAAAAGTCTCTTTAATAGAGACACTTCTTCTATAGAAAAAGTCTCTTTAATAGAGACACTTTTTCTATAGAAAAAGTCTCTTTAATAGAGACACTTTTTCTATAGAAAAAGTCTCTTTAATAGAGACACTTTTTCTATAGAAAAAGTCTCTTTAATAGAGACACTTTTTCTATAGAAAAAGTCTCTTTAATAGAGACACTTTTTCTATAGAAAAAGTCTCTTTAATAGAGACACTTTTTCTATAGAAAAAGTCTCTTTAATGGAGACACTTTTTCTATAGAAAAAGTCTCTTTAATGGAGACACTTTTTCTATAGAAAAAGTCTCTTTAATGGAGACACTTTTTCTATAGAAAAAGTCTCTTTAATGAAGACACTTTTTCTATACAAAAAGTCTCTTTAATGAAAACACTTTTTTTATAGAAAAAGTCTCTTTAATGAAGACACTTTTTCTATAAAAAAAGTGTCTTTAATGGAGACACTTCTTCTATAGAAAAGTCTTTTTAATGGAGACATTAAAAAGAGACACTTTTTCGATAGAAAAAGTTTCTTTAATGGAGACACTTTTTGAATAGAAAAAGTGTCTTTAATGGAGACACTTTTTGAATAGAAAAAGTGTCTTTAATGGAGACACTTTTTCTATAGAAAAAGTCTCTTTAATGGAGACACTTTTTCTATAGAAAAAGTCTCTTTAATGGAGACACTTTTTCTATACAAAAAGTCTCTTTAATGGAGACACTTTTTCTATAGAAAAAGTCTCCTTAATGGAGACACTTTTTCTATAGAAAAAGTCTCCTTAATGGAGACACTTTTTCTATAGAAAAAGTCTCCTTAATGGAGACACTTTTTCTATAGAAAAGGTATCCTTATTGGATAAACTTTTTCTATAAAAAAAGTTTCTTTAATGAAGAAAATTTTTCTACAGAAAAGTATCTTAAATTGAGAAACTTTTTCTATAGTAAAAACCTTGTAAATAGAGTCGATTTTGTATTCATGAAGGTACTGTCCTTAAAGCTACTTCTTCTATAGAAAAAGTCTTTTTAATGAAGACACTTTTTCTATAGAAAAAGTTTCTTTAATGAAGCCACTTTTTCTAAAGAAAAAGTCTCTTTAATGGAAACAGTTTTTCTACAGGAAAAGCCTCTTTAATAGAGACACTATTATTGATGAAGGCTGTCTCCATTTGCGCATCTTTCCTATAGAAAACGTTTCTGTATGAAGACAGAAAAGTTTCTCTTTAATAGAGACACTTTTCTGTAGAAAAAGTCTCTTTAATATAGAAAAATACACTTTTTTAATAGAAAAAGCCTCTTTAAAGAAGATAATTTATCTGATAAGTCTATTTAATGCAGACAGTTTTTGTCTCTTTAATGGGGAAAATGTTTTTATAGAAAATGAAGTTTTGAATGAAGTCTCTATAATGAAGCTACTTTTCTATAGAAAAGTATCCTTAATAAATAAACGTTTTGTATAGAAAACGAAAACACGTTCTATGGGATCGAAGTTTTCATTCAAAAGTTTCTTTGATGAACACACTTTTGCAATAGAAAATTCTATTTAGTTAGGACACTTTTTCAATAGAAAATCTTTAAATGAAAGCATTTTTTTTCAAAGAAAAAGTTTCTTCAATTAACATCCTTTTGCTTTAAAAAAGTCTCTAAAAAACAAATCTCTTAAATAGAGACACAGTTTCTTCTCTACACCATTCTCTTTAAAGTAGGGTATTAAAATTTCGTCTTAAACATAAACATATGCAATAAACTTAAATTGTTAAAAATCAGTTAATTACAGCTATATCATTGACAATAATCGTTCATCCCCTCCCTGTTTCACAGTCAACTTTGTCATCACTGTAATTTTATATGTAAGACTGTCTGTCAGTCTCTTTATTGCATTTGTTTGCATGTAAGTTTGAATTTCCATTTAAACAATTTCTTGTCATACATCAAACTAATAATTATGGTCAATTCATTAAAATCGTTTATAGTCAATTGTCTATGCATTTCTATTAATCGTTTATTGTTGTTTTTTTTTCGTTTATATAAATGAATGAATTTATAATTATATATAAATACAAAGTGTTAATATGGCGTTTTAATTAATTTATAAAAGAAGCAAAAGAAAATTTGTAACGTTTAAAGTTGGTGGAAAAACAAATTTCTCTTTTATACAATTAATTATTAATAAAATAAAATTTGTTTATTAATTAAAGAAAATAATCAAAAAAAAAGGATTTAAATTTTCTTTCCAGTTTGGTTATGTAAACAAATTTTAATACAATTTATTATTAAATGTTTAATTAGTTTTTTGGAAAGTGTTATATTGATTATAAAACAAGTCAAATGATGTTGGAGAAGATTGACTATCAGGTTGTATCAACATGATGGTAAATATGTCATATTATCAAATGTTCCTATAGTCTTCCAAAGTCTCTTGACTAGACCTGTTACTAGTCCATTGTGTGTAGTTCTGAAATGTTGTAATTGTTACAAAAATCTCTAACTTCATTATACTAATGAAAAGTTTCATATATTTAATAACAAAGATGAACAAGTTTCATTAGCTGTATGAAAAAAATAGCTTTAAGTGGAAAATTTCTATTAAATACTAATAACTTCATAAAATACAAAAACAACTTTTTTAATTTTTTATAATTTTTATTACCAAATTTTCATTCTAATATTCAATTAGATTTTATGAATTACATTTTCTTTTCAACAAAAAAAATAAATTCTTTGTCTTTTTTCTCAACTCTAAATAGTACAAGATATTTCAGCACCTCTATAGTAAAGATTGTCATATCTTCTTTAAGTGCCATTCAAAGCAAAATCGAATAGTTATGCCAAAATCCAAACGAGCTGTCAACGCTTTGTATTTAACTGTTCACAGCTCCGTGGACGGTATTTTATTGGGATTAGCATTTTTCACCCCCAATTTCTCTAACTGCTTGCTGCGTTGTATTTGATATTTCAATTTCTTTTTGAATAAAAGTTCCCGATTGATGGCGTGTAAATCTTCAATAGAACATTTTTCCAAATTGCGTACACTTTTCGATATAAGTTTATCGGTGAGAGAAATTTTCGTACGATTCAAGCGTGTAAAACGTGATTGAGTACGACGCAGTTCTTCACGGTACAAGAATAAAGTATAACTAATGGTAGTTTTCGATTTAGAATCCATTTTAAGATTTTTAAATTTTTTAAAAATTTGTAGTTATGTTGCTTAGTTGAGTTCACTCGAGAGAATGATGTTGCAATGACAAGTTTCTCTCTTTATATACATTTCAAATACTACCTATAGTTGCCCTTACCTAAAATCAGGTAAATTTTTAGTTTGAACTTTTTTGTGTCCTTTAAAAAATAATTTCATTGCTAACCTTTGAAAGGTCATAAAAGTTCATTCTTAATCCCTTGGTTTACATCTTAAACGCAACGTTTAGTTAATCGGGGTTATAAACTGCTTGTGCGTTTTTAGTTAAAACAAATGTTTAAGGAAAAATTTCGCCATTTGTTTGAAGACATGTTCAAACATGTTTACATTAAATGTTTATATAGTTGTTAAAGGGTTAAAATGCCTGTCACCAATCACTCTGTTCCCAGTTCTCTTCTATGAAGAATTTTTATTTACTCTTTTCAGCATAAAAAAGAAAGGGGATATTTTTCTTTAAAAGAAAACATCTCTTTAATGAAGTCTTCTATATAAAAAAATTGTTTCCTTCTAACAGGACGAGACTGTATCCTGTCTATTAAAACATGTTTTGTAATTTTATTTAATATAGAAATTGTCTTCCAAGAAGAAATTTCTTATATAGAAAAAAGTTTTTTCTATATAGAATAAAAGTGAAGTCATATCTTCTATATAAAAAATAGTGTCCTTCTAAGAGAACAAGACTGTGTCCTGTCTATTAAGACATTTTTTTCTAAATTTTATTCAAATTGTCTTTTATGATATTTGTTCTATATAGAAAACGTTTTTTTTTCAATAAAATAAAGAGTATTTTCTATTAAAACATATTTTCCTTTAAGAAGTCTCTCAAAAGAAGAAACTTTTTCTATATGGAGAAGTTCATTGTCTCTTATAGAAAGAAATTTCTTTTAAGTAGACATTTGTTTCGCATAGAAAAACTCAAAAATGTTTTCTATATATAAAAGGTCTATTTAATAATAACACATTTTCTATATAGAAATATGCTCATCTAGGGAGACACAGACTCTTCTAAAAAGCCACATTTTCTTTTCTATAAACACATTTTTTCTACTTTTTGTTCTATATAGAAAAAGTTTCTTCAATAGAAGAATACATGTAGTATCTTTTATAAAGAATTGTTTTCTATATAAAAAGTCTCTTAAAAAACTTTTCCTTTATGGAAAAAGTCTCTTCTAAGAAGAAACAAAGTTTTTTCAAAGAATAGAAAAAGAACTTCTATAAAGAAGTTTTTCTAAGAAAAATTTTTTGCATAGAAAAGGTCTCTCCAATAATGAAATGTTTTCTATATAAAAGACATTTATTTTTGTCTCTACTTTAAAGGCACAAAAATACTCTATTTAAAGAATATACATTTTCTTTATAAAAGAAAAAGAAGACACGTTTTTTTATGAAGAAACCTGTTTTAGGAAGATTCTCATTTCATATCAAAAATTTCCTTTAAAAGATAAGAAAATACTCTGAAAGGACACACTCCTCTAGGAAGACTTTATCTTAAAAGAGAATTCTCAAATATACATAAACCAACTATTAGTTAATATTTTGAACATGTTTAGACAAGCAGCATTTAGTCTTAAGGTAATCCTTCAGTTAAGCAAATTAAGCTGAAAGATATTATTGTAAATCACAACACACACGCATGCTTGAACGTTGATGCAACTGCATGACATTTTTGAAAAACCCTCAATAAACTAACACTGTTGACATATACCTTACTGTTACAGTAATATAGACTAATTTTAAAATGTTGTATTAGTTAAACAAACGGATTAAACCCAATAAAAAATAGGATTAAGAATGAAAACTTTTTAACACACGCACATTTCAGGATTTCAATGACTTACAACACCAAAAAAAGAACTTATGACTACCTGCATGAGTCTAAATCATTATAATACAGGTAATTTATTTACCTATATAAACTAATAATATAAAGTTCTTAAGCTACATTCTCTCTTGAGAAAAACAAGAAATAACACGTAAGTTCATCAACTAAATATCGACTAAACTAAAAATGGAATACAAATCTAAAACTACCGTCAGCTACACTTTATTCCTGTACCGTGAGGAATTGCGTCGCTCTCAATCACGTTTTACACAATTGAATCGTACGAAAATTTCTCTTACCGATAAATTGATCGCGAAAAGTGTTCGAAATTTGGAAAAATGTTCTATAGAAGATTTACACGCCTTCAATCAGGAAATCTTATTCAAAAAGAAATTAAAGTACCAAATACAACGCAGCAGACATTTGAAGAAATTGGGATTGAAAAATGTTAATAGTAAAATATCTTCAACGGAATTGTAAATATTTTTGAGGTCTAATTGAAATCAATAGAATTGAAAAGAACTTATAAAATGTTTGACAGTAAACTACTACCATGGAGTCCACGGAAAAGATGCAGTATTCAAAATTATGAGAATCTTATGGAAATGTGCAAACATCAATGAAGAACCATTATGGAGCATGAACTTATCTAAAGAAAGTTTAAAGAAAGATCTGCGAAAGATCTTTAATTAATAGAATTTAAATAAAGATATTCCTCAATATATTTTTAAAATTTGTATTTTCAATTGAGTTAATTAAAATTGAGTTAATTAAAATGTTTAATATACACTAGACTCGCAATGGGCTACACCATGACTTATATTATGGTTTACCATACAGACTGGACTACAGGCTAGAAAATAAATTATACTATGGGCTAGTCTATAGAGTAGACTATAGAATAGACTATAGAACAATAGACTTTTGGCTAGACTGTAGAATATAATATAGGGAAGACTGTAGACTAGACCATCGACTAGATTATAGACTAGACCATCGACTAGACCATCGACTAGACTATAGACTAGACTATAGACTAGACTATAGACTAGACTAGACTATAGACTAGACTATAGACTAGACTATAGACTGGACTATAGACTAGACTATAGACTAGACTATAGACTAGACTATAGACTAGACTATAGACTAGACTATAGACTAGACTATAGACTAGACTATAGACTAGACTATAGACTAGACTATAGACTAGACTATAGACTAGACTATAGACTAGACTATAGACTAGACTATAGACTAGACTATAGACTAGACTATAGACTAGACTATAGACTAGACTATAGACTAGACTATAGACTAGGCTATAGACTAGACTATAGATTAGACTATAGACTAGACTATAGACTAGACTATAGACTAGACTATAGACTAGACTATAGACTAGACTATAGACTAGACTATAAACTATAAACTATATACTTCAATTTAGACAAGTCTAGGCTATACTCTGGACTATTGACTAGACATCAGACAAAACAATATACTATATTAAAGACCAGGTTATACAAAAGACTGTAGGTTAAGCTATAGACTGGATTAGACTAGAGCGTAAACTATGCAGTTGAATTTAGTATAATCCATAGACTACATAGTAGACTAAACCAAAGGCCTAAATATGGACAAGACTAAAGCTATAAACTATAGTCAAGCCTGTAGCTAATAAATTAAACACAATCTTATACATATATTTTAAAAAAACATTTTATTTATTCATATATTTCATCAAGTAACCAATCCGCAAATTGTTCATTGTCAATCTCATTCAAAAGTTGCCCTTCCACAAATCCTCCATCGTTTCCAGATGAAAGTCCAAATAAGTAATTATAGCTTATTTTCAAAGATTCTTGAGTTTCCACATTTGGCTATTAAATTCCAAATTCCTGTATATAACTTATTCTTAGCTTGATGTTGATGTTTTATTTGGGTTTGGATTCTTCATACCCAACTTTTCCAATTTCTTAATACGTTTCATTTGATTTTGTAATTTCTTCTTAAACACCAGCTCCCGATTGATGATCATCAAATCATCCATTGAACATTGTTTTAAATTGCGAACACTTATCGTTATCAGTGAGCGTAAGTTTTGTACGATTCAAAGTTTTATAACGGCACTGAGTTCGTTGTAGTTCCTCACGATAGAGGAATAAAGTATAACTGACACTGCCTGAATCCATTTTACGAGAATTGATCGAGTTTAAAAATAACAATTTGATGTTAACGCTAGTTTAGCTTCAGAGATAATGATGTTGGTGCGCTCAAGAACTGAAGTATTTATACAAAAAAATAGTACCTGAGATTATGTATATTAGTTGGTGTTATTAAGTAGGTAGTGTTGTTTATGTTTCAAGGATCAACATTAACTAATTTTAAGTGTGTTCTTTAAAAGGGTTAATATTTAATACTCTGTTTTATTATTACTTAATCCCTTAGTTAGTTAAACTGTGGTTTAAGTGCACGTGGGCTTAATCCATTTTTAGAAAAAAAGGTTGTATTTACATATGAGGGTTAGCTGTAGAACATTTCTGTTATGCGTTAAATTTTCTTAAAAAAAACTATTCTTTGCAACAATTTTGATGAATAATAGTTTGTAGGAAACATTTGTCCATTTCACCACGGTGTTGTATGATTGTATCGAAGTATGTCGTAATTTTTTATTACTAATTTGTTTTTGTTTCAAAAAGTTTTATTTGACAATTGTTTATGACATACAACGCTACAACGATACGACATCGATTATGAATCGGACAATTGTTTTATAGTACTCATAGAATAAGCTATTCTATAAATAATATGTATGCACACCCTTTTCTATAGAAAATATTGTTGTACATAGTTATTTTGTGGCATGTCTAAACATGCCACAAAATAACTCTAAATTTCACTCATTATATGTTTTAACTAAAAACACACACGAACTTTACAACCATGATTAACTTAAAGCAAAGTTTATGTTTAAACAAAGGGATTAAGAATGAAGTTACCTGATTGCAAAAAAGGACTGAGAAGGGTAACTAAACGCCCTCCAGAACAGGTAGCCTATTGTACAATAACTTCTAGAATTGTGTATATAATTTCTAAAATCTTCTCACTGAAACATCATTCTCTTTAGAGATCTCAGCTAAATAACACCGCAACAAAGAACCTTTAAGACATTTAATAATGGAATCGAAAACTACCGTTACTTATACTTTATTCCTCTATCGTAAAGAATTACATCGCTCTCAATGTCGTTATAAGACTTTGAATCGTACAAAACTATCTCTTACCGATAAATTAATTACGAATAGTGTACGCAATATAAGGAAGTGTTCAATGTCAGATTTGCAAGCCATCAATCGGGAAATGGCTTTCAAAAAGATATTGAAACAACAGATAAAACGTATAAGGCAACTGGAAAAGATGGGTATGAAAAATGTCAATCCAAATAAACTACCATCAATGGAGTTTTAAAGAAGTAAAGCGCATGGAATTATAAATGATATGTATGGATTCAAGGCGATATTATGTACTGTGGCAGAATCATCATCAACCTTAACGGATTTATCTGAAAAAGATAAAGGAAATCTAAAGGAACTGGCGTAAAAATGAAGATAAATTTAATCAAATTGAAAGAACGCAATTGTAACGTATTATAGATAAATTTAAGAAATAAACTAAATTTTAAACAAACAAAATTAATTTTATTGTTATTATTATAATAAATAAACTAAGTTAATTATTTGAGCTATAGCTATACTATAGGAAATCCGACTAAAAATGATTCCTTCCGCTATAGCTTTCTTTACAATACATCAATGTAAAGCTTTTAATTGTAATTTTGTGCATAACTATTAACAAAATTCCGTCATATCATAATGTATGGGGACTAAGTGAAATAATGGACCGATCTTAACCATTTTACGCTTCATCCCTGAAACAGTAGAATATCATGTATCAAATTTCGTTGAATTATCTACAAAATTGCAGACGGGTGGACATAGATAAATCGACTCAGAAAATAATTCAAAACCAATTGGTATACTCTAAAATGGGTGTAGGACCAATTTTATTGTGCGTTACAAACATCATCACAAATTTCAATTTTAAATATGATTTCATTCATTCCAAAAATTTTTAAATTTTCTGAAGAATCACAGAGTGATTCTTTTAATAAAATATTTCTTTACAAAATACAAATTTTTTTTAAACCGAATTTATTTCTAAAATTTAATTCTTTTCCATGTCTAGTCTATAGTCTAGTCTATAGTCTAGTCTATAGTCTAGTCTATAGTCTAGTCTATAGTCTAGTCTATAGTCTAGTCTATAGTCTAGTCTATAGTCTAGTCTATAGTCTAGTCTATAGTCTAGTCTATAGTCTAGTCTATGGTCTAGTCTATAGTCTAGTCTATAGTCTAGTCTATAGTCTAGTCTATAGTCTAGTTTATAGTCTAGTCTATAGTCTAGTTTATAGTCTAGTCTATAATCTAGTCTTTAGTCTAGTCTATAGTCTAGACTAAAGTTAAAATTTTGCAAAATATTGTCAAATATTCTGTATTGTTAATGGTTTGCATGCATTCTTAAATGGGTCCGTCGAAATACTGTTGTAAAAGTTTTTTACAATCGAAAATTATATGGTAGATCGGTCTAAAATTATTGATATTCTTTATATAAAGACCCCTTCAGAATATCACTTAACCGCTCATAACTGTATAGCGACGAAATTCGACATGAAAACGTTTTATAGAAACCAAAATCTTTACCAAATTTGATATGAATCGGTTCATAATAGACCCTAGATAATAGATTTTAAATTCATAAATTTATAGAAACCAAAATCTTTACCAAATTTGATATGAATCGGTTCATAATAGACCCTAGATAATAGATTTTAAATTCAAAATAAATAATAAACACAATTTTTAATTACTTTTTATATATTTAGGATTTATTATTCATATGTATTGAAATATCATTTACATTAATTTAGAACCAAACCTCGTCAATAAGGCTGCATTTAGATCCCATGTACTCATTAACGGTCATGCTTAACACCCAAATTACTGACACTTGTTATTTTGAATCGTTTCGGGATTATCTGTTTAGTTTCATTCATAATCGACAAAAATTTCATAGATTTAAATGACATTAGTATTTCTCTTTGCAGAATATTTACTTAATGAATCCAAGTTCACATTTGTATATCTGCTCACAAATCCGTTGAGGGTATTTTATCGGGATTGGCGTTTTTCAAACCCAATTTCTCCAATTCTTTGCTGCGTTGCATTTGATATTTTAATTTCTTTTTGAATAAAATTTCACGATTGATGGCATGTAAATCTTCAATTGAACATATTTCCAAATTACGCACACTTTTCGTTATTAATTTATCGGTTAGAGAAATTTTCGTACGATTCAAACGCATAAAGCGAGACTGTGTACGGCGCAATTCTTCACGATACAAGAATAAGGTATAGCTAACGGTGGCCTTTGATTTAAAATCCATTTCAGAATTAGTAATAAGTATTCTTTAAGTAGTGTGTTTAAAGTTTGTTATTATCGCTTATGTATCTCAGGAGAGAATGATGCTTTGGTATACGAAAGCATTAGTTTAAATAGTAATTGTAAATGTGTACTGAGCCTTATGTACCTGCAGGTAGAATTTTAGGTATGCTGAGGTTTCATTCTTTAGACCTGTTTTAGTTTGCGAAACCTCATAAAAAAGTGGGCTTAAAAAAGGTTTCATTCTTAATCCTCTGCTTTATGACAGTTTATTTTTTTAATCCTTTAGTTTAACTTAAACTTTATTTTAAAATTAGTTTATGTTCAGTTAACTAGAACATTTTTGTGTCTTGTTTAAAATTTAATGATGGGTTTTCCCCATTTTTTTCACTCGCGTTGTGAGATTTCGGCGAACTTGTGTGCTTGGAGACTAATAAGAAAAATGTTAATCCGTTTTTTAACTAAACAAAAGGATTGACTTAATTTTCTGTTGACCTACTTAAAACTAGAACTAGTCTACTCGTTAACTAAGTTGACTAATATTATACAATTGTGTATAAATATTTGAGGACTAGAGTAAATTCAGTGTTACTGCTAAACTTTGCAATTGAAACATCTGCTTTTAACTGGTGAATGGTTTTTTTTTTTGAGCAGCTGTGTTTAAAACTTTTATTTTACAATGAAATGTAACTTTGGACTATAACAAATCTTATTTGTCTTTCTTTATACAATTCGCGATTAGGATTTTTAATACTTGCAATATAATTTTCTGGCCACCAAAAATTTCGAAACAACATAAGCATATTTAGCGATCTTATTGAACTCTAGGACAATCTTACTAGGTTCGTCCGGCTGTTCAAATTGAAAAAGCTAGATAGTAGAAAAAAACATAAATCAAACATTTTATTGATCACATTGAACTTAAATACGATTTAACTTGTTAAAAACGCAATGAATCCACATTAAAAGAACTAGAAAGTGCGAATCCACAGCGATAGCTATTCTATTGTCTTGCCTAACGTCTAATCTATAGTCTAGTCTATAGTATAGTATATAGTCTAGTCTATAGTCTAGTCTATAGTCTAGTCTATAGTCTAGTCTATAGTCTAGTCTATAGTCTAGTCTATAGTCTAGTCTATAGTCTAGTCTATAGTCTAGTCTATAGTCTAGTCTATAGTCTAGTCTATAGTCTAGTCTATAGTCTAGTCTATAGTCTAGTCTATAGTCTAGGCTATAGTCTAGTCTATAGTCTAGTCTATAGTCTAGTTTATAGTCTAGTCTATTGTCTAATCTATTTTATCGTCTAGCCTATAGTCTAGTATATAGTCTAGTCTATAGTCTAGTCTGTAGTTTATTCTATTGTGTAGTCTATAGTATAATCTAGAACTGAATACTTCTATTCAGATAAAACTTGTCACTCTTGCTAAAAAACCAACTTTTCACAAACAGTAGTCATGTAAAATTCGATCCCACTGTATCCTCCTGTCGCTGCTGCTACAGTTGCGAATATTGTCGGTGAAATATTATAACGTTAAATTACACATTCGCTTGATATACGAATACGTTTGTGTAAATAAATGTTTTCGTACATTTTAAATGAAATGATGAAAATTGAGTTCAAATGTATTTTATTTTTCTACGTTTTGAGATTATTTTCTTCATTAGTTTGTTGTTATTTAAACGATCCATTCAATTACATGAAAATTGTTTCCTTTAAGATGATTGTTTGCTATTAGCTGCTCTTCACTTTTCCCCCAACTCACAGCACAGTGATTGGTATTTTAGTGAATATTTTGAATTTTAACTTTGAATACAAGTCAGTGTGTAATAAAAAAATGTTAAAAATTATTGAAGTGTAAATACAATATTTGGAGTGCAATTGATGCTGTGTATTGTTATTGTTGCGTGTGTTTAAAATATACAATTGAAAACTTTATTGTGACTACAAGGAAATGTAATTGTAACGATCGTCAACTCTATATTGTTGTGTTGGTTATAGACAATATGATTGTTTGTGTTCTTATGTAATAAATTAAAAATTAAGTTTAAAATTTGTGTAAGATTTTTATCATGGCCGTTATAATTCGATTATAATAAAGAAATTAACTTTTCTATACTCATTAATAGAAATTCATTGAGCCTGTTTCAGTAGATCTCCATATTGGAAGTATATAGAAGTTTTTGGTGGTAAAACAGATTAGTTTATATACTCCTTGATCATAATCATGCAAATTCTCGATTGAGAATATATTCGAAATATACAAGTGATTGTGAAATAGAATTTGCAATTTTAAAAAATCTCGAAAATATGAATATTTTTAGTTCTAAGAGACGATTGAAGATCAATTTATGATCAATGATCTACTCAAAACTTTAGATATAAAAAGATCAATAACTAAGGGATATTTAGTAATATTAATAGATATACATATGTATGTATAACTGATGTAAAACTTGTTTAACGGCAAAGATCCTTGATTCGAAACAAACCTTAGGATAAATAATCAAGTTCAGCTTGGATCATGATCATAAGAGTTTGTATGGGGACTGGGTGAAATATTTGACCGATTTCAACCATTTTAAATATTCTTCGTCGTTGGGCTGAAAAACACGTATGGTCCAAAAAAATATTGAAAATTGCGACCTGTACCTTGCGCATAAGGTTTACATGGACAGCCAGTCGGACGGACGGTCATGGCTTAATCGAATGAGATTGTCGTTGGGCTGAAAAACACGTATGGTCCAAAAAATATTGAAAATTGCGACCTGTACCTTGCGCACAAGGTTTACATGGACAGCCAGCCGACCGGACGGACGGACATGGCTTAATCGAATGAGAAAGTGATTCTGAGTCGATCGTGTAGATATGAAGTGACTGCAAAGAAAACGGTTTCTTTTAACGGATAAAGTAGAGCATTCACAGGGAAGATGTAAGACCATTTCATTCCTTTCCCTGTCAGTGCAACTGCTACAGTGTTCCTTAAAGGGTAACCCAGGACACTGGATGGCTGCCTAGTACCCAGTGTCCTGTTATTACTGCTATTATAAGGAATCTTGTGCATTTATCATTGAAGGTTGCTACTGAAAGGGTGTTTAAAATATCAAGAGCACATCTCGTTCTGGCAAGCTCATTTGGCTGTTCATTTTCAGGAACCCAAACAAGGGTAAAGTCAGACAGACGATCCAGCCTTTGAAGATCTTTCTTGCAATATCTATTTGTTGTCTCGATTGACACTATCGCTTATACTTTTGCCTAAAACATACAGTTATTGGGAAGACAGCTTCCAACAGTATGAATACCACAGTTCATTTTAGAACAATCTCTAAAGATTCTGGTGTTATATTCGCTTTGTAGGCTACTCTTACACAACTCGCTCCTGGAAGAAACACTGACTTTATAAACTCTATCAAAATCCTTTTGTGGAGTAATATAATCGGATGGTTGGTTCACGATTGGAGATATAAGAATAAGAAGCATAAACGAGGTAAAATCCAGAGCATTAGCGATGAAGGTAAGACCAAAGGGTATACAGAGACGTCACGAGCAAAAAGCTATTTCCTTCTCTTTCGCACAAAACGAATTCAATGATTTTCTTTAGCTGTATTATATATACCTCTTCTCACCAAACAATTTCAAAATCAAACAAAAACTGATTTTAGACTTTTTTAAATGTCTGTATACTTTGTGGTAAGACTTGGATCACAACAATCCAGGCTAAACTTGAAGAATAAACCTATTTAATATTGAGGTAAAGCTTGAGGTACTAATAGATCAAATAAAACTTTAAATTTTGAAAGATCCTCGATAAAAGTAAATTAATGATCTAGCTAGTTAGGTTGAAAGGATGATGAATATACATCATATCCAAAGAAATACACCTAGGCCTCTATCGGCCCTGTAGTGCGCCTCTCAACCAGTGCCACAGGTGGGTCGACCAGACTAGAGCACTAACCACTAGCCTACCGGTGGCCACAAATTAATGATATATTCAGAGGTTATAATAATGAAAATATTCACAATTGCAGTAATACCTGGAGCATTAGTAGAAATGCATGAAAAATATCAACGATCAAGATAAGAATAATATTGTGAAAAGTTTAAAGATCGAGGAAAAACTTATAGTATGAAAATAACTACGATTGAGATAAAACCTAATGAGAAATGTGCAACAAACCAAGGTTGACTTATGTAAAACAAAATTTCTTTTGACTTAATGATTTTGCAAATGCGGTCGGCCGTCTGAGCTAATTAAGATTACTGCTTACTTTAAGTGGCGAAGGTGTTAAAAAGTACTACTTACTTTTTGAAATTATAAATAGACAACCAAGTGCTAAAACTCTTCAAACAAACTAACTCAACTGGATTAAAGTTAATTACTTCACTTAAAGGTGTTAAAATCTCTCATTACATTCGTATCATTTGTTCTTAATTACTTGTGGTAATATTTAACTTAATTTTTAATAAAACCAGCTTTCTCTTTAATGTAATATAAAATTTTGTTCTTAAATTAATTACTTTAAAATTCCTTTTAATTACGTGAAATATATACACAAAAACACAGATTTTCCTTGTCTTATTTGAAACACTTATTTTTTTTATTGGTTTAAAACTCATTAATTTCATTTGTTTTGGTGGAGGGAAATTTTTTACTATAATAGAGAGTATTTAGTGAGAAATTAGTGAGTTTAATTTGAAAATTAAGTGGTAATTTTCATGTAATAAAATAAACATTTCATTTATAGTTACAACAATATAACAACGACAAAAACAGCAATAATTAACCAACAACAACTGCCAATAATGAACATAAAGTTTTTCTTTTGGAAATGTTGTACGAAAAGGAAAATACAGACACAGATATGCATGTGTATTAGGGTGATCCCAAAATTTAACATTTCTTAAATTTTTTGCTTGTCAATATTTAGTGAG
This sequence comes from Lucilia cuprina, assembly GCF_022045245.1. Classification (NCBI taxonomy): domain Eukaryota; kingdom Metazoa; phylum Arthropoda; class Insecta; order Diptera; family Calliphoridae; genus Lucilia; species Lucilia cuprina. Next base: position 50,929,444 of record NC_060953.1, on the reverse strand, counting down.
TTGAATCAAAGGCTCCTTTTTGTAACTAAGAAAGGTTTTGATTTTTAAAATTTTTACAAAGAAATTTTTGATGTAAAGCAAGAATTTAACGATCGTTTTAAAGTTTCGAGTAAAAGGAAAGGAAGATTTACGATAGAGTTAAAACTTCGAGTATGAACTGATTGTAGTTAAACTTAAGTATAACAAGTAAGAGTTCTATATTAGGGTTGTATGGGTTCCGATTTTGATGATTTTAAATAGCAATCTTCCCGAAAGCATGTCTAACAGAATTATTGAAGATTCGGATCTCGCCGGTATCTGGGGTCCTCTAAAAACTGATTTCAACAAACACACAGACAGACAGACGGACGGACAGACAGACATACGGACTTTGCTTAATCGACTCCGCTATCTATAAGGATCCAAAATATATATACTTTATGGGGTCGGAAAATTATATTATAGAAATTACAAACGGAATGACAAACTTATATATACCCTTCTCACGAAGGTGAAGGGTATAACAACGGTCGAAATTAACTAGAAGAATTGAGTAGGAAATGATCTATAAAGGAGGAACAGTATGAGATCAATCATGGTTTTAAAACTTGATATATAAACGAAGTAAAACTTAAAGAATTCAGATATTTCTGATTGAGGTAAAGCATAAAAAGTAACAGAGATCGGGGTAATACTTTAAACGATCAACGATCGAAGCAAAACTTGTTAAATAAAATAATTAAAAAAGTAAAACTTGAAGTATAAACACGGTCGTAATTAACCAGAATAATTGGAGAAGATCTACAGTGGAGAAAGAGTATGAGAAGATCAATGATGGATTTAAAACTTCAAGTATAAACGAAGTAAAACCTAAAGAATTTGAAAATCTCTGATTGAGGTAAAGCGTAAAGCATACAAAGTAACAAAGATCGGGTAAAGCGATCAACGATCGACGCAAAACTTGGTAACTAAAATCATTCAATATTGTGATAAACTTGGAGTCTCAAAAGATCGAATATAGAAGAAAAACATATATTTTTAAGAGACCTACAATAGAGACAAAGCTAAGAGTAAGAAGAGATCAACAATCGAGGCAGAACTTTCGATTTTACTAAGAAAACTTTTGATTTTTTAAATTTTGATCCACAATCTTTTAATGTAATTATTGTTATGAAATTTAAAGTTAAAGAGAAGATTTGCGTAAAAGCTAAAAGATCAAAGTGAAACTTAAAGTATAAAAAGAAGAATAAACGGGTGAAACTAGAGAACTGAGTAGGAAAATATCTACGATTGATATAAAAAGATCAATCCTCAATATAAAACTTCGATATAAAGCATAAACAAAAACCTAAAGAATTCAAAGATCTCCAATTAAGGTAAAGTAGGCGCGGATCCACGGGAGGAAAGGAAAATCCTCCCCACCAAACCGAAAAGTTTTCATACCAAGTATAAAAATGAGGGAAAAATAATATATTTAAAAAAACAAAATTTCCTACCCTAATAGTTCAAGATGGATTCGCGGCTGAGGTAAAACCTTTAGCCTAATGAGAAACAGCGAATAAGCTAATAACGATCAACGATCGAAGCAAAACTTAGAAAAATAAAAATATTTAATATTGAGGTAATACTTTTAGGCTCAGAAGATAAAGAGTAAAAGGTTATAGTTTAGAAGATCTACGTTTGAGATAAAACTAAGAGTGTAAAAAGATCAACGATCGAGAAAGAAAACGGAGTAATAAAACTAACCACAATTGAGGTATTAAAAAGCCAATATTGAGAAAACACAATTGAAAAGAGAAACATTTTATAGTTAAAAAGATCTACGATTGAGGTAAAACTGAGAGTGTGAAAAGATCAATGATCGCGAAAGAGAACGGTGTATTGAAAAGAACTACAATTCAGACATAAGGTAACACATTTTGAGATGTGGTATCTTAGAATTTTTGTTTGTTTCTCCATACAATTGTAGACCAACCTAATGTTTAATTTATATCTATAAATGTATATGAATATATCCGAAGAATAAAAAGTAATTTGAATTGAATGAACACTATTACAAATAGTAATGCCAACTACAGCAGTATTGGGGAATTAGAGGGTAATGAGGAGGACTATACAAAATTGTTGATGTTAAACACAGTTAAAAAAGGGAGTACAAAGTAACAGTAAAGGGGTTGTATTTGGTGAAATACATACATATTTACAAACTGAATAAAAATCACTAGTTGCCATAAACAGTTTAACGAGTGAAAAGAAAACTTACACTTAAAAGGGTATAAATGGAAAAAAAGAAGTAAAAATATAATCATGAAAAAAATACAACTAAAATAGTTTAACTACAACACATATCGAGATACTTGTACTTGTACTATGAAAATATAACAACTGCAAGTATCTATGTATCTATTTATACAGTTTATATCATGAGTAAGTATATTTGTATGTATAAATGTAATAAGCATTTCTATGTATTTGTATAATTTGTTGGAATGTAACTATATTTATTTACAAGTTTTTTCTCGTTTTTTTTCCTATGAATTGTACATTTTAAATACATTTTTACAAATTAAATACTTTCACAAATATAACTTATACACATACACACAATTGACTCTGATAGATATAAAATTCCCAAGAAGTTAGATGCAAAAAAAGTGAAAAAAATTAGGGTAAACAAACAATATAAATGCATAATAATACCATATTATGCAGAATGAATGAAACAAATTGCATAAAAAAAGCCTGGACGAGATGAGATAGCTAGATGGCTTATTGCAGCTTGCATATAAACAAATTGTCTGGGGCTAAGAGCGTAGGGACAGGCTGACTGACAGACATATTCGAAATTGAATTAATTTTTAAATATATTTAATTTATCAAGTATGCTTTATATCTACTGCACAGGGTTTAGTTATTTGACGGGCAAAAGTTTTCTGTAACTAGATTTTCGCCATTACATTAGGTTTTCGAGATATTACGGCTTAAAATTTAAAAAAAACTCACTTTTTTATAACAGATTGGGGACATCTTTGTTTTATTTATTATATGCTGTGAGAGTCCAATCAGTCAGTTTTTAAAAGAAGTTTTAATCTCTGTTATATCTTCTTCTTTCTTTGAGAATAAAATGTGATTTAGTTTTCATAGTAAAACATTTAAGTTGAATTGTACCTTGCCTCAGATATACTTTGATATACTCATTTATTGTTGAATAAAATTGTGGACATTTAAATTAAATTTTGAAGGGGGCTTTTTTAAGAGGCTAGAGTCAAATGAGGCCCTATAATTATAAATTTAATGGGGATCATCCAGGCTGGTTTTGCAGCTTTTTGTCGAGATACGAGTATAACAAACAAAATTGTGAACTTAAAAGCCCTATTTGGCGGGTTCAGTTGTATGGGGGTGAAATAATGGACTGATGTTAACTATTTTTCAATAGGCTTCGCCTTCGGTACCATAAAATATCATGTTCCAAATTTTATTGAATTATCTTTAAAATTGCGACCTGTAGTTTGATTACAAGGTTTATAAGCCCTATTCGGGAGTTCAGTTGTATGGGGGCTAGGTGAAATAATGAACCGGGGATAGGAGATCATGCACCAAATTTCGTTGAATTATCTTTAAAATTGCGACCTGTAGTTTGATTACAAGGTTTACATGGACGGACGGACAGACAGACAGACAGATGGACGGACATAGCTTAAACGACTCAGAAAATGATTCTGAATTGATTGGTATACATATAGGTGGGTATAGGTCCAATATTATTGTGCAGAAAGGTAAGTTTCAGCGCATCCTAATCCTTGGCCTTTGACAGCCCAATCCTTGGTCTCTGCTTATAATAATTAGTTATTATGTTTTATAGATTCTTGTCCTCCTTATTTTCAATTTTCAAAATTTCCTTCATTTAAGGATCCATAGAGTCTGATATATATTATTAAAATTTGGCTTATACCACAACCATTGAAACCAACGATTTCACTAATTTGTATTATTAGGATTCTGGATTCTTTTATCATACAAGCAATTGTATATGGAAGCGAAAATATTAAAATTTCATTTCGATGGCAAAAACGATCGACAAGATCTGAAAAATCAAGACTTAGAGGGTTCTAAAACGTAATAAAAGCTTATTATTTGAATAGATTTTTGTATCTGAACTTTGTATGACGATTGGTTTTTCTATACAAATTGTTTTTTCTCAAATTTCAGATAAGATTACTTCTGATAGTCTTTTCGGTATTTCTTTGATGAAGTCTTATTAATCTTGTATATATGCATGTAGAGAGAGAGAAAGAAAGTATCTACAATTTTCAAAGAGATACCTATATAGAGAACGTGCCCATTCGCATATAAAAGGCAGAGTTTGTCAAAAGAAATTAAACAAAATAGGACGAAAGGATTCAGACTACATAAACTTTTTAAGCTAATTGTGGTATTTTAACTCTGAGGGGGTCTTTGTACAAGGGCTAAAGTCAAGTGAGACTCAAATGAGAATCTACACTGTCCAAAGGACGATTACTATTTAGCATAAAAGTTCATGTGCACTGAAACTTCGCTTGCTCTTGCCCTTATCGAAACTTGTAAAAGGTATAATGTTCTAGACTTTAAGCCAGTTTGTATACCAAAGACAGATTATGTCATGAACTTAAAACGAAGGATTCAGACTTTACACTAGTTTTTTAAGAGAATTGTACATATTTAACTCAGTTTCTAAACGGGTCTTTGTACGAGGGCTAAAGTCAAATGAGGCCTATGGTTATAACAAAATTCAGTAGTTTTAAATGTAAAGGCAGTGTTTGTCAAGAGGAATACAACAAAATACGATAAAAGGATTTAGACATTACATTAGCTTTTTAAGCGAATTGTGAATATTTAACTCATTTTCTTAAGGGGTCTTTGTACAAGGGTTAGAGTTAAGTGAGGCTTAAATGAGAGAGAATTTTGACGAGCCTCCATGGTTACTGAACAAGAACAATGAAAATAATGAACAAGATGAAATAATGGACTAATCGACTTAGAAAATGAATCATAGCCGTTTGGTATTTGTTAAGATCTCCACTAAACTGGTGTAGGGTATTACGATATCTGAACAATTTGGTTTTTATCACATTTTTATTATATCCTTTTATTTATTTTTAAAACTTTATTTTGATTTTTTTTATACATCAAATTCTATAAAAATCAATTGTAGAAAAAAGCTGGAAAAATATTGAAGTAAATAAATATTTGACCAATTCACTGGTAAAATGATGAATGAAGAATGAAAAGAATGAAATGCAAGCACTTTCAGCTTGAATGAATTTTTTATTTTATTCTTCATACTTATAACTACCAGCAATCGATTTCTACTTATTGTTGTTGTTGTTTTTGATTTTTATGTGCAAAAATTTAAATTTCGTACGAACAAATCTTTACTCTTGATAATATTTTCGATAATGAATTTTTTTTTGTAGATTGCATTTCAACAAATTTATATATTTATGCAAATTTATGAGACGAATGAGCAAAAACTATAAGACTTTAATTTTTATGGACATAAAAATAAAAGAAAAAAAATACAATTGAAGAAACAGAATCAAATAATGGCGTGGCGTTAGAAAGAAGTAACTATCCAGTAGTAGTCGTAGTAATCAAATGTATTGCAATCCAATCATAATGATGGCAACATATCTAAAAACATTGGAAAAAAATCTACAACTTGATTTTCATATTGGACCAAAAATTTAACGAAGCATAAACTTTCATCATCCACATCATCATATTGAGGAAACAAAAAAATACATACAAACATACATACATATACTTGTTTAAAGTAAACAATCAGAAAACATATTTTCAAAAACTACAAACTATTCTATTCAACTGATAGATTGCTGATGGATGGTTGGACTGACATTCAAATAGATAGATAAATGAGTAGACAGATAGTTAGACGGCTGAAGGGAGGGACAGAGGTAGGGACATAAGGATGGACAGACGGTCACTAAGCTAGAGAGTTGAACTGAATTACTTTTTAAGTTGCATTTAACTTGCACTATTATTTATAGTTTTTTTTTTGTAAATTTTACTTGTTTTTTTTTCTAGATAAATTTTTTTGTTGTTATTGCTTTCTGATTTGTAATTTAACAGTTTAATGTTGATTTTAAGATTCTACTTGCTTTCAATATAAAATTTAATGAAACTTACAGACAAAGCTGCCTTACTTTACATTAAAAGTGAAAGGGAAATTTGTTTAATCAATAGTTTGTTTATACTAATGTTTATGGAAATTTCAAAATATAATTACATATTAAAGTTTTTGTACTGGAAAGAGAAAGAAAAACTAAAAACATGTCAAACCTTAATTCAGTTTTTGACATTGAACGTTCTATATAGCTTTAAAACAAATAAACTGCTAATAATATTAAATGAAATTTTGAAATTAATGAACATTTTCAACATCAATACTAATAAATACTAGTTCCATGTTTGACATATGTATGTGTGTGTGTTTAAAATAGTGTGTTGCAAAGTTAAGAACTATTTCATTATATATTAAAAATATATTATTACTAGTCTATAGACTAGACTATAGACTAGACTATAGACTAGACTATAGACTAGACTATAGACTAGACTATAGACTAGACTATAGACTACACTATAGACTAGACTATAG
>NC_060953.1:50920292-50922707 GCF_022045245.1 Lucilia cuprina | reverse complement strand
AGAACTGAACTAGAACTGAACTAGAACTGAACTAGAACTGAACTAGAACTGAACTAGAACTGAACTAGAACTGAACTAGAACTGAACTAGAACTGAACTAGAACTGAACTAGAGCTGAACAAAAATTGAACTTTACTAGATTTTTCGTCTCAACCCCACTGTACGTCAATATTAAGTTGTTGTCGTTGGTTTTATTCATTAAGTGCCATTTTTTGCAATCATTGTTTATTTTTCTGTTTCAAAATATACTAGTTTCTGTTGTAGTTTTCGTTTAAACTTTAAACTTCAAGAGATTTCCTCAAGGTATTTAATTTAAAGTTGCTTGTGGTTAAATTGTAACTTGGTTGCAATATTTACAGCATCAACAGCATTCACTTCAATGTGTCAACTTTTATTTTTAGTTTTGAATTAAGCTTTTATTTGTAGTTGTCTTGAAGCAAAAAAAAAAACTCTAAACTTTGCGACGAAACGAAACATATATCCTACGCTATTTAAAGAATTTCTATGATTTATTGGTTTAACGCGAATTTTGCCAGAAAATCGAACATTAGAGAACGTTTGCAATGAAAATTCGTTGGTGAAATTTTTCATCATTTGTCACAGTTGGATAAAAAGAAGAAAAAAAAAAAACTTATTAAGAAAATGAAAATGATGCTTTGGAAAACCAGGTGATTACAGAACTTTGTGTATGTTGATCGAAATGTGTGTGTGTGCAACATAATGAAATTAAGAAAAAAAAAAAAAAACGAAACGAAAATTTTCAAATAATTGAAAAGTGTTGAAAAGTTGTGTGGCAGTATTAGCTGGAAATTGTATAAATGCTTGAATGAATATTGTTCGTTTCGGTTGTTGGGGTGTGCTACTGATTGAAGTATATTGTATTAAAGTAGATGAAATCGAAAAATGTTTTTTTGTAAAATATGAAATAAAAAGTTTTGAAATATAGAAAAATTTCTAATGGTGTTTTAAGTAAAGAAATATCAAATTGAGATTTGCAATAAAACTTTTAAGTGACAGTATTATACATTTTAGAGAATGAAATTGAGAAAATAAGCGAAGCTTAAATCTGTAAAAGTTTGATTGTTTAAATTGATTTTAAATTCTTATGAACAAAATATTTAATTCTCCCAATTTTTATTACCTCTTTTATAAATTTCCATCATCAGTTTTAATTGATTAAATTTACCTGCAACGATAAAAAAATAGGTGAATTTCATTAAAATCATACAATTTATTGCCAAACACTTGATAAATAAATAAATTAATGTCTGTATGTACAAAATAAAATAAATATATTTCATAAAAATATTTTGCACTATCAGAGAAAAATGACTTTATCACTTTTCGCACAGAAAGTATTTTATTTGTAAAAAAGTGTGTGTGTGTGTTCTTTATTTGGTGCGAAAACTTTTTTGCTTTTTATTAAAAATATTAAACAAAAAAAAACTATTAATATTTATAAAACTTAACGCATTCATTCGCATTTGCTGCAAAGAGGAAAGAAATAAAGCAACGACCGTATCAGTTGTAGTCTATAAATTGATGTGTTAAAATAATTTAACTATTCCACACGACTGCAAAATTACCAAATGAACACGTAAATGTTAAAACAACCGACCGAGAAAAAAAACGGTATAATATCAACAAAAAATTCAAATTCATATCGAAAATACAAAATCTCAGGGTAAAAATGTTACAAACAAATAAATGAATAAATATTATTTTGGAGGTAGAAATAGCAGCAATATACAAATATATGAATTGAAATTGTAGCAAAATAAAAGAACAAAACAGCAGCAAAAAAAATATCTAGCTAGCAACCAAATGAGCAACTTTGCCAGATTCTGACTGCCAACATAAATTGGAAAAATAAAAATTGTAGAAACAAGAAAAGAAACACACATTTGAATTCGTTGCACAGTAGGGCAAATTCTTGCAAATATTCACATAAATAGTATGGCTTATACTAATGGCTATAGACCCGTCTATAGTATAGACCATAGTCATGTCTATTATAGACTATAGTCCCGTCTACAGTATAAACTATAGTATAGTCTAAAGTCTAGCCCATATCCCAGACTGTAGTATAGTCTAGAGTCCAGAATATAGTCTAGTATATAGTTCACACTATAGTCTACTTTTTAGTCCACACTATAGACTAGTCTATGGTTCAGACTAGTATAGTCTAGTCTATGCTTCAGACTATAGTCTAGTCTATAGTCTAGTCTATAGTCTAGTATAGTCTAGTATAGTCTAGCCTATAGTCTAGTCTATGGTTCAGACTATAGGCTAGTCTAGTGTATGGTTCATACTATAGTCTGGTCTATAATCTAGTTTATAGTCTAGTCTATAGTCTAGTCTATAGTCTAGTCTATAGTCTAGTCTATAGTCTAGTCTATAGTCTAGTCTATAGTC
>NC_060953.1:50914594-50920192 GCF_022045245.1 Lucilia cuprina | reverse complement strand
AGTTCAGTTCTAGTTCAGTTCTAGTTCAGTTCTAGTTCAGTTCTAGTTCAGTTCTAGTTCAGTTCTAGTTCAGTTCTAGTTTAGTTGTAGTTCAGTTCTAGTTCAGTTTTAGTTCAGTTGTAGTTCAGTTCTAGTTCAGTTTTAGTTCAGTTCTAGTTCAGTGTATTAGTTTTAGTTCTAGTTCAGTTCATTAGTTTTAGTTCTAGTTCAGTTCATTAGTTTTAGTTCCTGTTGCACATTGCAAAACCCAATGTAAAGCCAACAACACAAAAACAAACACTGCAGACATCTTGTTAAAAACTGAAAACTATATAATCGCTAAATAGTTTTGGAGAATAAATGAACGAAGGAATAAACGAATGAATGAATTAAGGTTTTAGTTACAACAAATAATCACCTCAACTTAAATAATGGGTCACGATGTGAAACAAAAATTAACTTTAGTTTGCGTACAACACGAAAAATACAAACAACACAAAAAAACCAAGAATGTTGACAGTGTTGAACATTTATACATATACATTCATATGTATATAAAGAAAACGGTGGTAAAGGTAAAAACGTAGAGAAGGAAATGCAATAAAAATGTTGAATTTCTTGACAAACAGGAAACGGAAATGCAAAAGGTTACTAAAAGTGTTAGTTTATATGGTGAAACGATTGAAGGGATTTTAAAAGGGAAAAACTTTGTTAGTAAGTCAAATATGTAAAAAGAGAAAAAAAAACCTGAAATGGTAACAGATGACCGAAAGTGAAACAAAATACAAACAAAAAGAAAAAAACTGCAAAAAACTTTACCCAGACAAGAATCTTAAAATATAATTTCATCTAAAACAAAGCTGTAGAAAAAAAAACAACGACAAATATTGTCATTTAACATGGAATATCAAGCACGAAACGGCAAATGCAACGTCAAATTATTATGCTGATTAAAAACCACTCTTGTCGATAAGGAATGACAATAACTTTTTCTTTCGTTCTGCCAACTCAAGTTGATTTTTTCGAGGATAAAGTTATTAATATTATTCCAGAATATATTTTATGGATTATGCCATGAAAATTAGTTGAAAAATTCTTTGATGGATGATAAAAAGAGTGGGGAATATGAAAGGGCAAAATAAAATGCAATCATTTATTATTAAAGTGGGGAGGGCGCTGGGGGTTTGCATTATGACAACAAACTTTAAAGTCATGCTAAAGGTTTTAGTCACTGCTCCACAGCTTTTTGTCATAATCTTTGATGAATAATTAAAAAGATTTTTTGGTATCAAAAAGATTATAGATTTTTGCAAATTTTGCTGGCAAAATACTTTAAATTTTAGTTATTTTAACATTTATATTAAAAAATATTTTAAGAGCAAATTGCAGGATTAAAGTAAAATGTTGATCTTTTTAATAAGTTTTGATTTTTTCATGTGAAAGTCGACTTTTTGGAGCATAATCGAAATTTAATTAAAAGTAATTTGTAGTTAAAAATCGATTTTTTAGTAAAAAAAACAAAATAAAAATAAAAATCAAAGTCCAGCTCTAAGTAAAAAGTCAAGATTTCTTGAAAATGATGAGTTTGCGGTAAAAAGCCGACTTTAGGTGAAAATGCAGATTTTGCTTAAAAGTCAAGATTTATTGAAGAATCGAAATTTCTCAAAAATTACAAGTTTTCAATGAAAAGTTAAGTCTTAAGTTAAAATTTAAAATTCTGATGAAAACTTAACCTTTTTTTAAAACGTCTGCAAATATTTTGTTGTATTTTTTAAAGGTTTAAAAAACATTCAAATAACTTTTCGAAATTAAACATTAAAATTCTTTATTTTGAAAACATAAAATTTAATTCCACTTCTAAAGTTCTACTTAGAATTTCCTAATCATTATTAGATTTTGATGCCACATTTTTCTTTGTAATTTTGCGTTTACGTCTACTGTTTTGTATAATGTTTCTCATCAATTAAATTCTTCCTATTATATTTTGTTTTTCTGTTTTAAAATTCGCAATTTTCTATAGTTCTTTTTCCCACTTTGCATATTTCCAGTTCCCGTCCTTTTTCCCTGTACCGATTTTTAAGTTAGAAGAGTTTTTGGTATTTCTGTTTGCAAAGTGACATGCTGTGTGAATTGTAATTTTTCTGTTGATTGCAATATTTCAACGGTTATGGTTTGTGGTCACCGACATTTATTCACTCATTCTTTCTTCATTCGTTCAGTCACACAAACACAGTCATACTTGCATTTAATTGTTCATTCAATTCTTTGTTCACGTTTAAGCTTAAAATTTTATATGAATAAAGCAATAGAATTTTTAAATTTCAGTTCATGTTCTAATTCAGTTCTAGTTCAGTTCTAGTTCAGTTCTAGTTCAGTTCTAGTTCAGTTCTAGTTCAGTTCTAGTTCAGTTCTAGTTCAGTTCTAGTTCAGTTCTAGTTCAGTTCTAGTTCAGTTCTAGTTCAGTTCTAGTTCAGTTCTAGTTCAGTTCTATTTCAGTTCTAGTTTAGTTCTAGTTCAGATCTAGCTTAGCACACGAACTTACCAAATACTGCGTTTACAGTTTTTTTAAAATATGAAAGATAATCCAATTTATTAAGTTTTGTATTAAATAATCTTCCTAAGCTTATCAAAAATAGAAATTATTATATCTATACAAGTTTTAAGATTACACATTTCTCATTGTATTTTAATTGTTTATCAAACTTATTCACAATCAGTCAGTCTTTAAAAAAATATTTTTCATTTTCATCCAATTTATCATAACAAATGATCTTTCTTTTATCTAGTGTTATCTATTCTGTGAAATTCGTTGCATTTTCTTTTGTATACTTTTATTATTTGTACGGATGTTTATGTATGTATGCAAATACAATTTGCTTAATTATTGTTATGTTTATATAAAAAATATATATAAATGAAAGTAAGAAATAAAATAATAATTTCAATTCATCATGAATTGCAATAATAAATATTTATGCATGTATGTAGTAATATTTAGCACTTATGTGATAAAAAATAATTAATAAATATTCAAGCAAATCATATTTAAAACAAATTTAGCAAAACTAAAATGTTGTTATATTTTTTAAATCGAAGTGGTCTGCTCCGACAAAAATAGTTGTAAATATCATATTATTGATCTGAAAGAACTTATCACGTAACTAGTCCCTTCTAGCTTAAAAATAAATTTGAACTCTATACGTATTTAATTAACTATATATAAAACTATTATAAAACCACATTACTTTGCATCAAATTATATTCAAAAATTTTGTTCTAATTATTAATAAACTTTTTATCTAAGTATGTATAAAACCTGTCCAATATTAAGAAACTTTCAAATCATTTCAAAATATTCTAAAAGATTTTCTTAAAATAGCAGTTTACTGCACCATAAATGTTTAATAGTTCTAACTAATGAAATTTATAAAACATAAAATTATGACCATTTGCAACAAGATCAGCATAACTTAATAAAAGTTATTTAGCCAGAATAGATTCTTGTTTGGCAGTAAGACTATTTCTTGTGGAAAGTTATATTATGTAGAATGATTCTGAACAAAGTTCATTCATCAATGAATTTTGTTTCTGAAATTTACAATCTTTGAGTTAGTTTCAGATTGTAACTTTAACATCACCAATCCAATGGAAGTTATTCTGCACTCGTTCGTGAACAATTTGCTTTTTTAAATTCCAACTCAAATTTTGAGTTATTTTCAGATTGGAACCACGTTTGGGAATAATTTCTTTTATTGAACAGATGTAGGATACAAGTATTACTACAGACAGAGAACTTATTCAAGAAAACTCTTTAGAAATTTACACATACAACGAGTCTAAAAAGTAACTTCAACATCACCAACCCAATGGAAGTAATTCTGCACTAGTTCGCGAATAACTCGCTTTTTTAGTTTCCAATTCAAATTTTGAGTTAGTTTCAGATTAAAATTACTTTTGGGAACAATTTCTTCTGATGTAGGACACCAGTACTGACGAAGAACTAGTTCCAGAAAACTCTGTAGAATCTTACACATACAACGAGTCCAAAAAGTAACTTCAACGTCACCAACCCAATGGAAGTTATTCTGCATTCGTTCGCGAACAATTCGCTTTTTTCGTTTCCAATTCAAATTTTGAGTTAGTTTTAGATTGAAATCACTTTTCGGTATACTTTCTTCTGTTGAACAGATGTAGGACACAAGTATAACTACTGGCAGAGAACTATTTTCAGAAAACTCTATAGAAATTCACACATACAACAATTTCGAAGATTTAGAGTTAAATTGTTTTTACATTAAATGTGTTTTATTCCTGTATGAATTTATTTTAATGCATATTCCTCAACACAACGATAAAGTTTAAATTATTTTTTGAAAAAAAAAACCCAAAAATTTTTAACTAAAAGAAACTTATGAGTTTTATAAGATTTACGTCTAAATATTTTATAAACAACAAAAAGGAACTCGTTAGATAAATATCTACATGCGTATAATGAAATACAAATGATGATGCTCCTTTTTCATAAACGTTATAACCCAGTGAAATGTATTGCATTAAAATGTTTTTAAAACAAATTTTAACTTTAAAACCTAGGTCGTTTATTTGGTCCTTATGGCTCTTGACCTAGCAAACAGACTTTGCATGAAGGTAACCAAATCCTCAAATGTTATCGTTCTGCAAACAATAATCTGTTTTGACCGCCACCTTAACAATATTCTTGCCAAATCTTACATCAGTTTAAAATCATTTACACAATCAGCTAGAAATAATAATTCTTAAATTTATTTACTGGTATCTTCCATAATATTCCTGCCAAAATAACAGCATATTTACCAAACTGCATGTATGCAACAACATGTTTTTTAATAGTCATTTCATTAAACCCCAAACAACAACTACAGACACGCATATTCTCATCTCTTCCAATTTAGCAATTTAGAAACAGACCAAGTTTCGAAACTGCATGTAACACGCCAACTAGAAAACATCAAAAAATAATAAAAAAGAATATCCTTTTGAAATTTTCCTAATTTAATTTTTTAGTTATTGTCATTTCACCGAACTTACACACACACATAATTCATTTTACTTGGTTAAGATTCTGAACCGATACCGTTTCTGTGTTTTTAATCAAAATAAATTTTGTACAAAGAATGATTTTTAACACATCATAATTATCTTCATGGTGGCTAAAGGGACCTCATCGCGCTGGCTAACTAATATTGTTTTGTGGTTCATTGTTCTTTTTTCTTAAGTACCTAAATGTTTATACTCATTTTATTTTGTAGAACCCATGTAAATTCCACAGAAAAACCCGAGTTTGAAATAAGAACAAACAAACAACATGGAAAAAATGCATTTTAATTAGTTTTGAAATAAATGAAAAATAAAGTTTTCTTTAGTTTAAGTTTGGGAGTTTTTTATTTTTGTTATTTAAATTCAGTTTACTGCTCATCAACTTATTCGTATGTGTGTATTAAATACAAGTGAAATTGTATTACACCATTTTACATAGAAACGAACTAGAACTGAACTAGAACTGAACTAGAACTGAACTAGAACTGAACTAGAACTGAACTAGAACTGAACTAGAACTGAACTAGAACTGAACTAGAACTG
>NC_060953.1:50908101-50914494 GCF_022045245.1 Lucilia cuprina | reverse complement strand
GTCTAGTCTATAGTCTAGTCTATAGTCTAGTCTATAGTCTAGTCTATAGTCTAGTCTATAGTCTAGTCTATAGTCTAGTCTATAGTCTAGTCTATAGTCTAGTCAAATTTTATTAAAATTGCACTATTTGACCATAAGTTTTCTTGACATTTTCTCTCTCCCCTTGAAAGCTGCTTTATCGGGGTCCACTGTTTTTACGAGAATAGCATGATACTGCTTTATAGTATAACTCTGTTATTTGATTAATATCCCGTACAGATGCTAACAAAATCATACATTTCGCACTGTACACGACATACAAATATTCCTCTTTCTTTTGCACAGTGAATTACAAGAATTGAAAAGTCGTTGGTTGTCCTGAGCACAGATCAGATCTTACTTATTTGCCGCTGAATTGAAGAAGAAAATTACATGCTTAATGGAGAAAATCATTTTTACCATCGTATTATTATGGAGAATAATTTCAATGACAAGTACTTATTTGGAACTTATAGTCAAAAGACTTTGCAATCCATTTACTCAGCAACACTACGACATCTTATAATACTATAGTATGGGGAAAGACTTAAAATTCGGAAATTTTATTTCTAGGGAGTAAGATACAATAAAAAAGTACCCTTAATAGGTACCAAAACGCTGAAAAAGTACTTTCTTATGTTTAAATATAAGTACCCACCAATTTAGTAGTGTGGGTGTCACCACGCAGTATAAACCACTATGCAGCACTGATAGAAAAAACATCATTTACCATAGTGTTGATTTTTGTTTATTACTATCCCGTTGGTTGGTGTTTCTTTCTATGTCAGGAGTTAGTCAGATTGTTGTTTTCTAAGATGATGTGTTTTTTTCTTCTCCTTTTATGGGGAAATAGGAAATACGTTAAGCATAATAAAAAACATTGTGTGATATTTAATTTATTATACTTTTGTATAAAATTTCGAACAACAAAACAACACAAAATTTTCTTCTATTCTTTTGTTTGGTAGTGAAAAATAAGTTGAAAATTTCTTTCTTAGATAGATTTCGTAAGAAATTTTTAGATAAATGAAAAAAATAAGAAATCTAGTTGGATGTAGCAACAGGCAAAAAATCTGATAAAATTTATCATTTGGACACTGATTACATAACTGGTTGCTGAAAACCTAGAGCCGAAATACCGCATACGTGATCGCATATAAATTTTGATATTGAAATTGTACGAAAATGAAAAATATCTATGAATTTTATTCGACTACGAAGTTTGGACCCAGAATAAATAGAGAAATCTTGCACGACAAAACTGGGGCCAAATTATCATATACCTGATGTTCTCACAATTGGATCTTAGCTCCGGAAAGAGCCGAGTCATTCTAAGCGACAACTGTATCAATTCTAACTTATTTTCCAGGAAACATTTTTCGATTAAGCAATTACGACATAACACATATATCGAATTTTTTCTTCGATATCATCCCGAAAATCCAAATTTTATAAGAAATTCTATATTTTTAAAAATATTTAAATTTTATATTTTTCGATTCGAAAATACATAAGAATAATAATTCAAAATAATTTTTATTTAAAATTCGAAATTTTATTTAATTTATCGAAATTTCAATAAAAATACGAAATTTGAATGAAAAATTTTAAATTTTATTAAATTATTTAAATTCAAAAAAATTATAAAATTGAAATTTGATAAAAAATTGAAAATTTAAAATTTATTTAAGAATACGAAATGATTTTTATTAAAAACTCAACATTTGATAAGTATTTGAAATTTTATTACAAAATTAAACATTTTATTAAAAAATTTAAAATTTTTTTAAATTCAAAATTTTATTAAAAAATAAAAAAATTTATTAAAAAATCAATTTTTAAATTAAAAAATTAAAAAATTTATAAAAATTAATTTTTTTTAAATTTAATTTTTCTTAATTAAATAAAAATTTTATATTTTATTTAAATGTTATGAGAAAATTTATTTTTTTTAAACAAAAACTTTGAAATAAAACAAAGAAATTCGAAATTAAATTAAAAATTTGAAATTCAATAAAAAAAACTGAATTTTTATTTCAAATACAAAATGTCAAACAATTCGAAATTTCATTAGAAATTCAAAAAATTATAAAAAAATAAAAATTTATTAAAAAAATCAAAATTTCATTAAAAATTTTTAATTATACTAAAAATTTGAAATGTATTAAAATTCGAATTTTTTCAACAATTTTTAAATTTGAGTTAATAAAAATTTGATATTCCATTATTTGAAATTTAAAATTTTATTCAAAATTTATTTCAAAACTGAAAAATTTGTTTTAAATTGCAAAAAAATTTTGTAAAAAATTTTAAATTCCATTAGAATTCAAAATTATACATAATATTATTACAAACTTTCCATCACCAATTTACCAAAAAATTATGCATAATTATAAATGTATAAAATTTTAAATAAATCCAAACACATATATCACTTTAAAAACTAAAATAAATTTTAATTTTCTCATTTATTCTCTATTTGCAGTTTGTGAAAGAAGAAAATCTCATCAATGCCGAAATTTCAGGATAACAGGCAAAAGAAGAAGAAGCACTTTAGCAAATCTCAATAGGGATTATGTATGCAAAAAGTAATTTAAGGTAATAACAAGGTAGAACAGTAAAATTCTATACATTTTTGTGCAAATGTGTATAACTACATTAACGTTGAAATGAACAACAACAAACTAATAAAGTTTTCTTTAATATTTCTAGTTTATTCCCATGTACGACAAATCAAAGAAAACCTGGAGTCAAAGGCTCAAAATACATAAGAACGAAAAATTACAAGCAACAGCAGGCAACAGCGCCGCCACATCGATAACAACAACTGCAACTAATTTACAAGCTACAGCAACAGCAGCAGTAGTAGCAACAAAAAATCCTCATAACCTAGAAGCAACCATAAATGTTGCTGCACATAATGTTAATAGTAGTAAGAGTAGAGCATCCATGCCACAGTATCAAATAGCACCAACTGCAATCATGCATTTACCCACTTTAGGTGATTACCACGCCAGTGGAGGAGCAGGCAATGGCTATGAGTATATGCCAAATCATATGAACCGTTCGATAAAATATGCCGAACCCTGGATATATGGAACGGTAAGAGGTATACCTGCCCGTCCTGCAGGTATTTATCATCCAGCATATGCCCATTATGCTGGTCATCCTCATGCAGCTACCATTTTTGCTGCACCCACCACCGATTTAGCCACAAGTGCCGCAGCTGCTACAGCGGTAGCTGTGGTTCTATGTTCATGTCACGAGTACCTGAGCGGCACCAAAGGCCGCAGTTTAAAGAAACCAAGTATATGTAAGAAATGTAAAGGTACTCGTTTGCCTTTGCACAATATCGGAGGAACTGTTCGATTGCCGACAAATTTGCCAAGTCCTAAGTTAAGACCTGTGGGAGCAGCCTCAACAGTGAGGGTAGTAAGTTCTAGCAAGAAAATGCGTCCTACTATATTAGATCCCCAAAAAGATCCTTATGATTTAATGAGGAGAACACGGCTACTATCACCCGAACCGGGTACTGTTAGTGGTGGCTCTGCTGGAAGTTCTAGTAAAGATAAAGCTCGCCAAAGGGGTAAAAGCGCCAGCCCTGTACGAGGTCGGTCTCGCACACGTCATCACAAAGTTTTAGCTAGCACCAGCAACACTAAGGAAAGCTCCAAATCTTCGGAAAACTATGATGATAATTGGTTGACAGAAAGTGAAGACTTAGCCCTTACTGCCTCCTCTTCCTCAGCTGCCTCTTCTAGCCGTAGATCTATACTACGTTGTAATGTTAATCCTTATGATTTGATCTCAATTAATAATCAAGCTTCCGGACCTAGCTCCACCCCACTAATGGAGTCCCAAAGTTCTTCTAAGGAAGCCGCAAAAAAAGCAACTAGAAAACAAAAATTACAATTTTCACAAAATGAGTTTATGCCACCAAATGATGATTTCAATGTACAAGATGCCGCCCTAACCGAAGAGGAACCGCCTTTTATGCACAGAAGCTCAAAAGTAAGAGTGGAAAATTCTAAGCCTGATAATAACAAAAAACTTATAGAAGAGCCGCCACCACCTCAGACACCGCCTCAAAACAAAAAGCCCAATTACATAAATGTTCAGGCCATTGCAGGACAACGCATTAGTTTGGGTGAGGAACAGCAAGCTCCCAAGTCTTTATTGCAACAGACCGCAGATGGTACCACCACTTATGAAAGTTTTGCCATTGAGAGTGAATCATCACCCACAACATCCAAAGAAATGGAAAAATCTAATAAAACCAGACCCGATTCACTGCAAGTGCCATTAGGCGAACCCAAGAGACCACCCAGAGTGGTGAAGCAAACTAGCAACTGTAGTGAAACTAAAGAAATTTCGAACAAAGAAAACACTGAAGAGGAAGAGGAATTAATGGTCACGGTAACTGTTACACCAACTTACAATATAAAATCCATTTTAAAGAGACCTACTTCAAAAACTTCCGAAAGCGGGGACAATACCCAAACTGATTCAATTTCCAAAACTCATGCTACTCCTTCTACTCCCACAAAACAAAGAGAAAACGGCAATGGTTCCAAGAGTGGTACCCCCACTAACACGAGACGTAATCAGGTTACCGTTAACTCGCCCACAGCCAACTCACAATTCTATATACCGCTGCCACAGGCCCGCAAAAAGGTACAATTTATGGTAGAGGATGGAGAACAAACAGGTTCCGAGGATCAAGACGATGAAGATTCTTTTTACGATAATTCCTCATCCACTTCCCCAGCTTCTTTGGCCAGCGATCTTAAGACCAATTACGAATATTACAGCAAAAAAAGAAATCTCAAAAAATTAACGAACGACAATGAATCACAGGATAATATTTCAGAAGATTCCGACGAAATTATTACATACGATGAACAATTTATTCAAGCCATGTTATTAGAGAAATTGCAATTAGACTCAGAGTTGGTAACGAAAAGATTCACCAGCAATCAAGCACAAGATGAAAACGATGATAAAGCAACAATAACAAATATCAAAACTGTTTACGAAGATGTGGTCGCTATTAATGGGGAACAAAATAAATCACAATACACCAGGCAACAAGATGAATTGATAGAAAGGGAGGACGAGGAAAACTATGATGATAAACATTATATTAATGAAAATCTGGGAAAAGCTAAAACATCATTGCCACTGTCAACAGAAACTTTAAAAGGCATTGAACAAACATTTCAAAGTTCAACATTAGGAGCAATAACTGCAACTGTTTTACACCCACAAACATGCAGCAACGTTGCATGTGAAACTACTTCTATGGAAATGTCAGCTCACAGTAACAATAACAACGCTATGAATTATAAAAATAATGACATAGACGACTTTGAGTGTTTGCCAGCTAAAGACAATAATGAAAACAACGAAGAGAACCTCATCATCGCCACTGTTCATCAAGAATGTAAGGATAATAAAGATGTTGACGATGATGGCAACAATAATAATGTCAGCACAAATAGTGATAGTGATGGTGGCCCGCATAAAAATGTTACTCCTGCTGCTATTGTTGATGATGCGGATGATGACAACGACGATCAGCACCTTTCTGATATTCTCCTTACATCTGTTGACGATGATGTGTATAATGGTGATGGCAGTTGTCCATATGTGAACAAACCACCAACTTGCCACCGCAATCACTTATCTCAGGATGACGATGTTGATGCTGTTGACAATGACAATGTTAATATATCCACATCATTGTCGCCAGTGTCGAAAGTTCAACATAATGGTGAGTAGTTAGTCATAGTTATTATGTGCTACTTACTTGACGAAAATGCTTTCTCGAGCAACACAACAAAGCGAAATAGTACTCATATGTTGTTGTTCATATATGTATGTTGTTGCTTTTAGTTTACCATTCATTAACCGCTGCTATTATGTTTGACTTTGTTAACTTTTAATTATGGTCATAAAGTTCTAAACAACAACAGGAACTTAAAAATTGAATTGAAACAAATAACGGTGTCCTTTTTAATATTTCTAACAAGAAAAATATTATTTAATAAAAACTATATGCAGCAAAAGGAGAAAGAGTTATTATGTATGTTTTTTTGTGTCTGGCTTTTAAATACCATGGACAATTCCCAGATGAAATGTCACATATATGACAAAGAAATTAGAACATCTCATGTAATGACTTCTGGAATAACTTTTATCGCGTGATCGTGCTCAAGATCAGGAGAGTTCCAACAATTCTATCTAAACTATCAATTTATGAAACTCAATTGGACTGAACTAGAACTGAACTAGAACTGAACTAGAACTGAACTAGAACTGAACTAGAACTGAACTAGAACTGAACTAGAACTGAACTAGAACTGAACTAGAACT
>NC_060953.1:50904435-50908001 GCF_022045245.1 Lucilia cuprina | reverse complement strand
AGAACTAGAACAGAACTAGAACAGAACTAGAACAGAACTAGAACAGAACTAGAACAGAACTAGAACAGAACTAGAACAGAACTAGAACAGAACTGGAACAGAACTTGACTCACGAAAACAGAACTTGGACAGAACCAAAAAAAAAAAAAACTGTTCAGATATATTTAATTTATACTATTTTTTTTGTTTAAAAATTTTGTAAAGGTTTAAGTTTTTCGATCATGGTCCGAAATTACGTAATTTTTCAAAAATTTTTTACTCAAGCTGTTAAGGCCCTATTTAATAAACCTTCTATCCCTTTACTAATACATTAATGTTTGCTTTACCATTTTACTCGTATGCTGGTGACTATGAAAATTAAAACAGCAAAAATTTTATGTATTTAGTTTTAGTGTAAAACTTTTAATATTTTTTTCAACAATTTTGAAAATATTCACATGTTGTTTTAATTTTTATAGATGAAGAATTTTTTTCTGTGCAAATTTTGCTAATAAAATGAAAACTACATTTATATGAAAAAAAATATAAATATAAATACACAAGTTTTTTCTGGAACAGGTGCAAACGATTTAGTTTTTCAAATTAAAATAGAAGTACTATTTTAAATAATGATGGAAATAATTAGTAAACTATAAAATGGTTTAATATTAATTTAGATTATTTTTTCATAAAAAAACTAAATTGATGTGAAAACTACTGTTACGATATATGTTTTTGTAGACATTTTGTTTTAACCGCTGTTGAAAAATATTCTATGGCCACAATTTGTTTGACAAACTTTATCATCAGCAACAATAACGTTTTAAAAAACTTCATACTGTATTTAAATCTATTTTATAATGTCTATACAGAAAGACAGACATAGAAACTTTATAGTTTATCCTTCTTGCAGCCACATTTAAAAAGTTATAATGATTTTATTTCCAAGAAAATGCGCGCCTAATGGCCTCGTATGCATAATGATCATGTAGTTTGTCATTTACACCCACCACAACAGATTTTCAGGAATGCGTACATGCCTTCCTCTGGCTGTTTGTTATTGTTGTGGCCTCCTATTGTCTGTCTATTGAATGTTAATGTTGATTGTGATTCTAAGAAAATAATTTGACACACATAACAACACAATTTCTGCAGCAGCAACATACTAAAATACACACAGAGTTGTCATTGTGCAAAAAGTTACTCCTTGTGTTGCAAATTTGTTACACACTAATGTTTCTGTGGCGGCTAAGTGAATTAGTGAGTGAGATTGTGTGTGTGTGTGTGTGTGCGTTTAAGTTGTATTTGAAAGTAAGTTTATGCGTGGTGTATTTTACTGCTGCTACGTTCATCAGTTTATGCAGATATTTTAAACGTGAATTCTTCTTGTTTAAAATTTATGAAGAATAAATTACAATTTATATAAAAAGTTTTATTTAAAATTTTGTTTTATAACTGCCTAGAACTGAACTAGAACTGAACTAGAACTGAACTAGAACTGAACTAGAACTGAACTAGAACTGAACTAGAACTGAACTAGAACTGAACTAGAACTGAACTAGAACTGAACTAGAACTGAACTAGAACTGAACTAGAACTGAACTAGAACTGAACTAGAACTGAACTAGAACTGAACTAGAACTGAACTAGAACTGAACTAGAACTGAACTAGAACTGAACTAGAACTGAACTAGAACTGAACTAGAACTGAACTAGAACTGAAGTAGAACTGAACTAGAACTGAACTAGAACTGAACTAGAACTGAACTAGAACTGAACTAGAACTGAACTAGAACTGAACTAGAACTGAACTTGAACTGAACTAGAACTGAACTAGAACTGAACTAGAACTGAACTAGAACTAGAACTGAATTAGAACTGAACTAAACCTGAAGTAGAAATAACTAGAATTTATTTTTTTATTGTATTGAACCAGGAAAAAGAAAATTTAAATATAACCTTTCAATTCTTTTAAAACTCTACTTTCTTACAAAATTCACTGTAACATTTGTTGGCTTTAACTTGCTGCTAATTTTTTTTCTGCTTGTTGTTCACTTCTGCTCTTAAACTTTTGGCACTTTCTTAGAAAAAATATTTTTACATAAAAGAGTTTTTGACCACATTTTTGCTTTTTTTTGGTAGCGGTTATGCTGCTGCTGCAATTGTTGTAGTTATTTGTTTTTCCAAACAGCCAGTTTTAGTAATAAAACATAGAAATGCCTTTTACATGAATGTGTAATTTTTATTTGCAACTTTGATTTATGGAGCACGTGTTGCATTTCGTAGGTGTTTATTACATTTTGCCTACTTGAAATTAAGTCTTATTATCAAAAGTTTCGTAGGAAAAGTTTTGCAAAAAAAAAAATTGTTGATTTAACAGCATTTTCTTTTATTATTACTTTATTATTGTTTGTTCTAAATAATAGTGAAAAGAAAGTTGGATTTTTTGGCAGTCTTAATTAGGACGTTTATAATAATTTATAATTTTATAAAGAGATACTTAGTAAGGAAAAGGATTTTAAAGTATTTAAGATTTTGATATTATTTAGAATTGCAAAAAAAATGTGAGCAGAGTGAAGGGTTTAATTGTAGCAAGCATAATATAGACTTAGGACCGAAAAAGAAAAACTATTATGTAATCGAACTCGATATCTTTAAAGGACCTTAATTTTAAAATTGTTAAATAAGTGTGCATATTTTGAAATTTATTAAATTTTAATGTTAGGTTATGTTGATAGGAGGATCGTACATCAAATCCGAAGAATTACAATCTCGAGCCACAACAGACTTGTTTTTAAAATATAAAATAGCAATATGATAAAATCATTCAAATTTTCTCACTTCTGCAGCACCACCTTAATAAAACTCTATCTAAATAGACAGACATTTCAACATCCTGATACAAAATTTTCTTCAAAAATTTATTGTCACTCTTTAATTGAATTAAAAAACTTTCTTTTGCAAACATCAACAAAAAAAGTCTTAGTTTTCCTTATGTATCGACGACTACGGGCTGCACAACAAAATTTTCTTGCCATAAGTTTATAATGTCAAGTTGGCTTAGCGAAAAGTGATTGTTTTACATTTGAATTGAATTTTATTTAAATTTAATACAAAAAGTCGCAAGAAGTTAGTTTGAAAATTGAATTAGAGAAATTAAATAAGTCGGAAAAGTGTTGTATTTTTTGCAATGACTTCATAGTACGTTGATATTTTTTGTCCATAAGTACCTACATAAATACGTTAAAGTAATTGAAATTAAAAGTGGAAAATTCATTTTGATTATATATGTATATTTAAAGAGGGAATTGAAATGTATGAGAATTTACTTTGCCCATTTACAACATACATATGAATGTACCACAAATGTATTTTATTATTATTTGTCCAAACAGAGTTATAGTACAGTTAAAGTTCAGTTTTAGTTCTGTTCTAGTTCAGTTCTATAATTTGTCCAAACAGAGTTATAGTTCAGTTCAAGTTCAGTTTTAGTTCTGTTCTAGTTCTGTTCTAGTTCAGTTCTAGTTCAGTTCTAGTTCAGTTCTAGTTCAGTTCTAGTTCAGTTCTAGTTCAGTTCTAGTTCAGTT
>NC_060953.1:50902203-50904335 GCF_022045245.1 Lucilia cuprina | reverse complement strand
GAACTAGAACTGAACTAGAACTGAACTAGAACTGAACTAGAACTGAACTAGAACTAAACTAGAACTAAACTAGAACTGAACTAGAACTGAACTAGAACTGAACTAGAAGTGTAGTAGAACTGAATTTGAGTCAATAAAATTTTTAATTTTTTTCTTGTTGCGAACTAAGTAAGGCGATATATAATCATTTTTACTTCAAAACATTTTTTAATCTCATTACGTTTATTGTCTTTATAATCGTTATAAATTTAAATAAACAAAACTTGTTATTAAACAAAATCAAAATTAACTCATATTTTCATATGTAAAGGGAAGTAGAAATAAATAAAAATAAACTTTTTTAATAAATGTATGTTTGTAAATAAAACTTGTAATTATATTCTCATGGCATGAATGCATTTAAATTTAATTTTGTTTAATATTTCCAGTTTTAGGATTTTTTACTATTCAATTCATGCTATGGCTGAATGGTTAGTAGTTGTTTTCTATAAAATAGATTTTTGTTTTTATTTTTGAAAGGACTTTTAAGGGCTGACCATGCATACCAAAAACAAATCCTTTTTTCCCATCATGTCTATATTTTTGAAAGTTTTTTATTTTAAATTAACAAAATTATTTAAACTTTGTTTATGTAAAAAAAATATTAAACATGTTTTTATGGTTATAGTTACTGTACTTGTTGTTGCCTATAGTTTTTTTATCGAGAGTTTAAAATAGAAAAAAGTTTAAATATTAAAAAATTATTTAACAAATTTTGTAGTAAGGATGGATATTTATTTGCATTTATATAACAAATTACAACAAATAGAAAAGAGAAAGTTAAATTTGAAGTGTACAATTTTTGGAAAGAGAAGGAAATAATTCAAATGTGCACTTGAGATTGCAGGGATTTTTAATAAGGATTTCACTTTTAATTGATAACTACACACATGTACAATATTTGAATAAGTGTCTACCGTATTCTATCAGAAATTTAGATTTTTTTCTATATGTGTGTTTTTTAACCACAACTTTTATATATTATTTCACATTTTATTTTAATAATTTGTTGGTTTTTATTTAAATTTCATGTTTTGTTTAAAATATCTTTCCGTTGGTGTTCAGTAGTTTAAATTGTATGTATTTTATCTATATTAATCTTTAGATCTGGCTATGCCAGTTTTTTATAGTTTTGTTACATTTACATGCTTAAAAATGTACAAAAAATTTTATTTTACAAAATAAGTATGAACGTGTAAACTGTGGCAGGCAAAAGTTCAACTACCAATAATCACTAAAGTTAATATATGAGAAATATATTTAAAAATAGTAATTTTTTATCACATCATTAATATTTTGTGCAAAAGAAAATTATAACAAAATTGTGAAAATTACAAATAACTTAATTTAAATCAATGCCACTTTTATCCTGCTATAAAACCATGGTCAGATGATAGACATTGTTTTAAATTGTTTAATTCAATTTTGTTTGCCACTGTAAACTAGAGTTTCGAAATATTGTGTATAACTTATTTTGCATGTGACATGTATAAAGTAAACATATAAAAGTGCTGGACCGAGGGCATACAAATATTTTTATTAAAAAGAATAGAACTGGAACAGAACTAGAACTAAATTAGAACAGAACTAGAAGAGAACTAGAACAGAACTAGAACTGAACTAGAACTGAACTAGAACAGAACTAGAACAGAACTAGAACAGAACTAGAACAGAACTAGAACAGAACTAGAACAGAACTAGAACAGAACTAGAACAGAACTAGAACAGAACTAGAACAGAACTAGAACAGAACTAGAACAGAACTAGAACAGAACTAGAACAGAACTAGAACAGAACTAGAACAGAACTAGAACAGAACTAGAACAGAACTAGAACAGAACTAGAACAGAACTAGAACAGAACTAGAACAGAACTAGAACAGAACAAGAACATAACTAGAACATAACTAGAACAGAACTAGAACAGAACTAGAACAGAAAGAGAACTGAACTAGAACAGAAGTAGCACAGAACTAGAATAGAACTGAAGAACAGAACTAGAACAGAACTAGAACAGAACTAGAACAGAACTAGAACAGAACTAGAACAGAACTAGAACAGAACTAGAACAGAACTAGAACAGAACTAGAACAG
>NC_060953.1:50894112-50902103 GCF_022045245.1 Lucilia cuprina | reverse complement strand
TTCTAGTTCAGTTCTAGTTCAGATCTAGTTCAGTTCTAGTTCAGTTCTAGTTCAGTTCTAGTTCAGTTCTAGTTCAGTTCTAGTTCAGTTCTAGTTCAGTTCTAGTTCAGTTCCAGTTCAGTTCTATTTCAGCACTAATTCAGTTCAAAATATTTTTTAATAAAATATTTATGATATTTTTAAAAAATTCGCATTCTAAACGATAAATCTAAAAATTGGATTGTTAGTGAAAAATTTACTATTTCGCAAAAAAAATTTTTGATTCAAAAATTAAATTTTGTTAAAAAATTGGGTTTTTGCTAAAAAAAAATAAATTTGTTGAAGAAAAATAATCAAAAACATTAAATTTGTTTGAAAGGATCGAATTTGCTTATCTTGTATAGATTAGATTAAAATGGTATTATTTTCAAAATTTTTATTTAACTTTCAGCACTTTATATTTTTATATGCATTTATAAAATCAAATTTTATTTTTTAGTAAAAGTTATAGTGTTACATTTCAATTTTCTAAGACCTCTAAGTACTAAATTTTTGTTGTAGTTGTTGCTATTTTGGTAATGTAAAAGCAAAGAAAATTGCATTTAAATGACACTTATATTTCAACAATATCAACACTATTCGCATAGTTTGTATGTGTTGTGTGTGTGTGTGTATGTATGTATATTGTAATAATTTACTAGTTAACCTCCATACATATACTAAGTTAACATGACGTACTTATTGAGTGCTGTTGTATTTATTTTCAGGAGCTAAAAAGTCAACAACAAGCGATTATGATGATGATGCTAAAACCAAACAGCATAAGCAACAAAAATGTACGAAGAAAACTAAAAAGGATATGCAAGCACTTGCGGCAGTTGCTGATAGTAGTAGTAGTAGCAATGTCAGTAGTAGTTGTAGCACTACGACTAACAGCACTAGTGGCAGTAGTAAAAATAGAAAAATATCAACAAAAGAGACACAATCACGAAATCCCATCAGACGTTCACAAAGTGAAAGGCAACCAACAACTACAGCACCAACAATGAGAACAACGTCGACATATCACAATAGCAACAACAACAGCAACAACAAAAAGAAGAAAGACCAACAATTGCACCACAACACTGCACATGTTGATAATGGTGGCAGCAGTGGCAGTAACGAAAATATTATTCCAAATACCAGGAATAGCTTAAAGGACATAGAAAATATACCAAATAATATAAATGACAGCAAAAGTGCTGATTGTGCTGGTTTGGTTACAGTTAGACACAGTGTGGCGAGTGTAAGAGGTGGTAATGGTAACAAAACTTCATTGCATTTTCATGATACAATGGCATTGCGCAACCGTTACAACCGCAACGATACAAGGGATTTATTTAGTTTGGGTCCTATAGGAAGACCTAGAGAACCACCACCGCCGCCTCCATCATCGGCGTCGTCTTCAATGCCACAAACTCCACCACCAATGCAATCAACTACAACTGCAGTGGATATGGCTAATGCAATGGCCACGACAACAACTTCATTGAGTAATTCATTGCCTAAGGCTGTGGACTCGAAAGAGTCAACTAATTCCTCCTCCATTACCTTGGCAACAGATGCAGTGGATAGTTTTCTACAACAGCAACAAAATGTTAACGGATTAGAGATCCGTAAACAGCAGCAACAAGAACAAAAGTTAACAATAACAACAGCAAACAATACGATATTTTGTAAAGAAATCAATGAAGTTACTTTAATCGAAGACAAAACGATAAAACAGCAACAAATGGTTGGCACTACAAAAACCTCTACAGAAATGACAAATAGTGAAAAAACCACAACGGATTTATCATCACAATCAACGTTGTCTTCCCCTTTAGATAAAAGCCAAGAACAACAGAAAATATTACCAGCAGTAAACGGCAATAATAAACAACAGCAACGAACTGTTGTTAGAGTTGCTCCATTTAATAAAAATTCCTCTGAAGTACATCGTTTGAAAATTTCCCACACAGATAATAACGATGCTTATCCACACTCACCTCAGACACCTAGAACACCCAACACACCAAATTCAACATGCAACAATTTCACCTGCATGCCCCACTCCTCGCCGTTTTCCAACTCTTCACACTACAGTGTTACAGATTTGAGTACATTAAATGCCTCCAACGAATATGGCCAAAAGAAAACTTCAATTTTAATAAATGGTGATGATTGTTATAGCACCATGAATTTAAGCTGTGATGACTCCTGTACACCACTCTATCAATCCTCTGTGGTGGTAACAGATGGTTCGACCAAAACTGACAACGATTTACAAGGCTTAAGAGTGACAAATACTTATAATACGGTAACCATAAATGTAAGTAGTCCTCGCAGCTCCGAGGATGAACTAATACAACATCACAATCAGTTAAATAATCTGTTGAAGATACAAGCTAAGACCTCATCAGCCACAGGTAGTATACGTGCTATAATACCAATACGTGGTACTATAGATATAAACTTGCAAAGATCTGCTTCATCAACCTCTTCAACGTCAACGAGTTCCATAACAAGTTCTTGTTCTTCAGCTTCAAGTGCCAGCAATACAGGAAACACCTCGAAGAGAGGAAAAACTTTAATACGTTTAGACTACGAAAAGGAAAAACCTTTAGCCAACGAATCTAAGATCTCGTCTACGATGATAAATGAGCAGCTGCCAGAGGAGGAAGATACAGATGAATGGTTGCCTCATGAAACGGAGTTGTTGAAAATCTTAAGAAATCCCGTAGAGGCGGTAAAACGTAATTTGGTACCTCATATTTGTAAACTAAGGGAAACTGATACCCAAAAAGATGCCAAGAGATCAAAGAAAATGAAGGAGAGACATTCGGATATTTTAGAAACATCTGTCACAAGTAGCAGCAGCAGTAGTAGTAATGTCGTGGCCAGCACCTCGAATAAAGCCACTGATTCGTCATCATCAACTACTTTTATAGGTAAACTGTTAGAAGATCCCATGTTACAACAGGTGGCTGAAGGCTTAGAAACAGATACAGTAGCCGAATTAATAGAGAACTCTCTCAAACGTTTGCAAGAGTCCAGAAGTTCTCTAGATATGACTGGTACCAAAGATAATGATGATATGAATCGTCTGATTGATTTATCTCTAAAACGTATACAAGAAGAGCGTAACTCTTCCAACAAAGAAGCCAACTGCAACTCGAACTTGCTTAATGTGCCCTCTAAGGATGAAGAACGTTTATCAAATCGTGGTAGCATAAGTTCAGCCAATAGTTTTGCCTCAGCTCACAACTACGAATTGTTCGAGTTTGAAGCCAACGAATCTGATTGCTACCAAAGTTGTTCGAGTGATATCAACTCTATAATGGAAGATGATATACCTTCTCCAGAAACCAAAACCAAGTTCTATCAAATGCTGGTAGATGCCACATTGCAGGAGATTGAGCTCTCCACAAATATCGAAGATATGACAAACGATGAACATCAATATGAATCCATTAGACATAATATAGATCCAATATATGAAGAAATTTCAGATGTGCCGCCACCGTTGCCTTTAACCGCTCCTCCTCTCAATGATCCCGAATTGGAAAAGAAATCGGCCAGATCTATATTTGAAGGAGCGTCCAAGTATGATATACTCTCTTATTTAGTAGATGCCAAAGAGAGAGGTCTGGTAAAAGAAGAGCCCTTTGATTATCCTCTCAATTGCTCTAACCCCATTATCATAGAAGAAGAATCCACAGACACTCTAAGCGATTTGGGTAAATTAAACAAACTTAAGAGAATAGATACCATTAGTTCCAGATCATCAATAATGAGTGATTCTTCAGATGACAACCAAAGTACCATGAGCTCGTTGTCACCGCCCACTTCAAACAACTTCATGCTACTACGCAACAAACAAGCTACCAGTGATATAGAACGTAATGATTCTGGTGTGGGTTCCGAAACCAGTAAATCGTCTCGTAGTAAATTTTTAAATCCCACCATATCCTCTTCCCCCTCACCCACTTCAAATTCCTCCTCGCCAATTTCACACCAACACTCCTCTCAGACACGCTCCAGTCCCATACACTTATGTGAAGATTGTGATGGTCCCGTCGAAACTCAGATCGGTGAAAATGGCCATATTTTTGCACCTTTAGTTTGTCGTAAATGTGGTAAAAAGCGTGTCGAACGCAAAGAAATCATTACCGAAGTTGTTGAGACCGAAGAGAAATATGGTCGTGATCTTCAGATTATTTTAGAAGAATTTTGTCATCCCATGTTGGTGGCCGGTCTCCTAACACAAGAGCAACTCTCTGCAATCTTCTTGAATACCGAAGAATTGCTCGAGAACAATCAAACTCTTGCCGAACGTATGCGTGATGCCCTTGATATCGCTCTGGAGCAGGGTGATGATGACTTATTGACTGTAAATATTGGTAAAATATTCTTGGAATCCACACAAATGTTGCATGCCTTCGAAAGCTATTGTGTGCGTCAAGCGGGGGCCAGTCTTTTGCTGGCAAATCTTGAAAAGGAAAAGGAATTATTGCGCATTTTTCTGAAAGTGTCACAAATGGAGAATGCCGTTTTAAGAAGAATGAATTTAAATTCATTTTTAATGGTAAGTTATAAAGATTTTTTAACAATTTATAAACTAGATTAATCATTAATTTCATAAAATTGTTTTATTGAAAGAATATATTTTCTAATATTTTTATTTAATTTATCTTATTCTCATACTTTTGCATTTTAATTTTATGTTTCCGTTTCCACCTTTAAACAGGTACCCGTTCAACGTGTCACCAAATATCCTTTACTTTTGGCTCGTTTATATAAAGTCACACCAGCACATCTGGAAGGACGTGATCAACTTAAGCAGGCACAAGAAAAAATTGAATTACACTTGAATCATATCAATCAGGAAGCAAAAGATGTACCAACAAAACTCTGGCGTCGTATCTCTTCATCGAGTCCCAATCGACGTGCTTCCTGTGAAATTGATATGATAAACATAAAGCTACGTAAAATGGCCATAGATGTGCTCGAATGGAATCACGATGAAGTGCGTTTTGTCATGGAAGGCAAATTGCTCTACACCCAACCCACAGATAGCAATTGGAAAAAGGCTCGCACCATTAAGCTGACAACAGTAAATGCTCTACTGGTAACAAATGGAAAGGTAAAAAAATCTACTTGACAAACAATACAAAAAAAATCTCTAATATCTTATATGTATCATATGCACCATTCAATAACACTTGTACTCTTCTACATTTAGTACATTTTGAATAAGAGTTTGTATATATGTATATATTGTACTAATGACTACCACAGCTCGAAAACACAATTCAGTTTTTGTTTCAACATCACAACAACAACAAAGATCTACTCATTCGTGTTCTCATGCTTACACAAATAACCATAGAATTCAATAATTTTTACCACTATTGGGCATTAGAGCACTTTAACTAAATGGTACTTGAAAATGTGTATTTGAGGATTTTTTTGTTTTCCAGTTGTATACAAAACTATAGTTTACATACAAGCTTTTGAAGGACATATGGAGTAGTATTTAATTTTAGTTTGTTTTATTTTACATTCATTCAATAGTTTATTGAAACGTATATATTTTGAAGTAAATTTTAGGAAAAATATGTATACATTTTTATTGGTCTCACTTCCCATTTGGTTGAAACAGATTTTAATAACTGCACATAAATAAAAATATTTATTATATTTTTTAAGTTTGAAATGTGTACTGATTTTATCTTACATATAATTCTAATTATTTCAAACATTAAGCATGAAATGCAAAATATTAATGTTTCACAATAGTTTAAGTTTCAATAAAAATGTGAATTTTATACCAAAAGTTCTCAATAAAACTAGAACTGAACTAGAACTGAACTAGAACTCAACTAGAAGTGAAATAGAACTGAACTAGAACTGAACTAGAACTGAACTAGAACTGAACTAGAACTGAACTAGAACTGAACTAGAACTGAACTAGAACTGAACTAGAACTGAACTAGAACTGAACTAGAACTGAACTAGAACTGAACTAGAACTGAACTAGAACTGAACTAGAACTGAACTAGAACTGAACTAGAACTGAACTAGAACTGAACTAGAACTGAACTAGAACTGAACTAGAACTGAACTAGAACTGAACTAGAACTGAACTAGAACTGAACTAGAACTGAACTAGAACTGAACTACAACTGAACTAGAACCGAACTACAACTGAACTACAACTGAACTAGAACTGAACTAGAACTGAATTAGAACTGAACTAGAACTGAACTACAACTGAACTACAACTGAACTACAACTGAACTACAACTGAACTACAACTAAACTACAACTGAACTAGAACTGAACTACAACTGAACTAGAACCGAACTACAACTGAACTACAACTGAACTAGAACTGAACTAGAACTGAATTAGAACTGAACTAGAACTTAACTAGAACTGAACTAGAACTGAACTATAACTGAACTAGAACTTAACTAGAACTAAACTAGAACTGAACTACAACTGAACTAGAACTGAACTAGAACTGAATTAGAACTGAACTAGAACTTAACTAGAACTGAACTACAACTGAACTACAACTGAACTACAACTGAACTACAACTGAACTACAACTGAACTACAACTGAACTACAACTGAACTACAACTGAACTACAACTGAACTAGAACTGAACTATAACTGAACTAGAACTGAACTAGAACTTAACTAGAACTGAACTAGAACTGAACTAGAACTGAACTAGATCTGAACAATATCGGAACTATAATGAACCATTAAACATATCTATGTAAAATGCGTTGGCCTACTATTCCATGAAATAAAATTTAAATGTCCATTTAGCTAACTAGGTTAATATATAACGTGTGATTTTTATCACATCCTTACACATACATCCTTACATAAGCATACGTATGTATATATGTACTATGTACACGGATAATACATTTTGAATAGATTTTTTAAACAAAACTGGTATCTAGTGTATTTAAAAAAGGCGTTCATGCTTGTTCAACACATAAAATTGAACACTAGCATTTATCTGAGAAACTCATAGCAACAATAATAAAATGAATCAAACAAATTGAAAGCGAAATACACACTCATACGAAAATAAAATTTGCAGAAACTCTTTTAACTAAACCAAACACACACGTATCCTTTTTTGTTTTACAGTTTGACAACATTTTCAATCTTTTGTTATCATTGCAATTTTTTTATTTCTGTTTTTTTCTGTCTTTTTAAACTTCTTTTATATTTTATCAACACTTGTACATCCTGCCTGAAAACATTGGATGGAAAAAAACTACAAATCTATTGCATATTCACCAATCAACCGATCTACCAACAAACGGAACGTTTTAACCAAACCAACCCACCCACAACCTCAACATACACAATCTCTTGCACATGCAGCCAAGTACCAATTATAAAGCAGAAAAAGTCATGTCAGATAAACTGAATTTTCCCAAACATACCGGAATACGAGAAGCTTCATTGTTGGTGGTCAAGGAGAAGTGCGGACGTTATACATTGATACGTGAGCCATTGTATTTGGATCGTTGTGTTGTATGCAGTGAAGCAGATTGGGATGAATATTTTGAAATACAAGAGATTTCTTCCAAGGATACGTTCATCTTTAAGGTAAATACAAAAAACAAGCAAACAAAAATTTAGAAATTTTCAAAAAATCTTTGTTTTTGTAACTTAAAAAAAAATTATTCGTTAGAAAATTGGGTTATTAGTATTTTAAAGAAAGATTTAATTTAAATTTTGAGAAAATCACAAAAGGAAAGCACATTTTTAGATTTATGAATTATATGTAAACATATTTTGATTTTACTGTATTAGTTCATTTCTGGTTAGTTCAGTTCTAGTACGGTTCTAGTTCAGTTCTAGTTCAGTTCTAGTTCAGTTCTAGTTCAGTTCTAGTTCAGTTCTAGTTCAGTTCTAGTTCAGTTCTAGTTTAGTTTTAGTTCAGTTCTAGTT
>NC_060953.1:50888773-50894012 GCF_022045245.1 Lucilia cuprina | reverse complement strand
AGGTAGGTAGGTAGGTAGGTAGGTAGATAGATAGATAGATAGATAGATAGATAGATAGATAGATAGATAGATAGATAGATAGATAGATAGATAGATAGATAGATAGATTTTACATAAATAACTTTGAAGTACACGTTAATTAGTTTACCAACCTTTATTAATATTAACCCTTATTCCCCTATGAGCCCTCTTGTAGAAAATCTCTTGACTTAGTTAACAATAAGTAAAAATATTTCGAAAAAGGTTAAAAACGAAATAAATACTTTATTTTGTTAAAAATAATCCATACTTTTAAAATATTAACTGGTGTAGGGTATCATATGGTCAGACATGCTCGACTATACACTACTCACAACTCTAGAAATACGATTTTTTCTTTATTGGATTAAAAACTAAATGAATGGAAATTCATGTATTTGTTTATACACTCCTCTAAACATACTTACGTATGTATATATAAAAATTAACAAATCATAGGCATACGGACAAACATAGCATTTGGTGGTGGATAGCCACCAACTGCACTTGTTATAAATTAAGATAACAATTTAGTTATATTGTATTTTAAAGTGTTTCAATGTTTATGTTATAAATGTTATAAAAACATTTTCGTCGAAAGCTCTGAAAGCTTTAACATGTCTTTGCCATAGATTTGCTTCAAAAATACGCAGAGTTAAAAAATGGCGTCTTTAATCTCTGTAAAAAAGAAAGCTTTTCTTATAAAATATATACTACTACCAATTCGTATATAAACCAAGTTTCAAACTCTCACTCTCTATTTTCAGCATAAAAGTTCAATAGAGTGTATCAATGTTGAACATTTCTTAACGCCGAATCCTTAAATTTCGAGAGATAAAATACTTTCTGTATTTAAAGATAGAGAGATGATATATAAAACAACAAAGAGAGAGGGAGAACAAAATCCTTCTCTAAAATAAGGAATATACGATACGACAAAATTTAATTGACACACTGAACTCGTCTCGTGTGACCGTTTCGTAGACAATATATACATATGTATGTATGTTTGTACTAGTAAGGATGTATGAGAGTTCGTTTGTGTGTTTTGTTTGTTATTGTTGTTGATTTTTAATTCGTTTTTTTTTTGCTGTTGCTGTTACAAATTTGAATTTTCTTGTTTTTACTCTTGCTGGGAATAATAACGTTTATAAGGGCAGTTTATGCCAACATATGCAGTAGTATTTGAATGAATTTCAAAAGCTTAGCAATATGCTAAGCTGTGCAGGGACCTAACTATTCTGTACATACATTCATACATAAATACATATAAATGAACAATGAAATAATATAGGGAATGAAAAGAAAAAAAGCAGTAGCAGCAAAATAGAAAAGAATCACCTTGATATTAGGCTTATGAAAACGACACATGACCTAACACAATCTAACCTAAATGATGAAAAAAGATATGCCTCAGGGTAGTGGGAGCTTAAATTTTATTACATACATACATATTTGGAATGTTGTTTTTTTGAGTTTCTTTTCTGGTGACTTGGAGTACGTACGAATGGCTGCTAAACACATTGTATTGTAGGCGCGTAGCTATGAAATCTATTAATCTATCTTTGTTTTTGTTGCTTGTGTTCTACTCTCATTTGTAGTGTTTATTTTAAATAATTTTGTTTGTTAAGCATAAAAACAAAATAAGAGCAGATTCTTGTATCGCATGAGTAGTTAGCTAGTTGGTGGGGTCTTGTTGGATGTATGCAAGATATACCGTTATAGATATTGTGGTTGGGAAATGTCTGCATGCGACTTTCTCTCTGTCTGTCCGTCTGCTGTTGTTTGTTTGTTTTGTGCTGTTAATTATATGATGGGTTCTTGTCCTTTAACCGGTTTCCACGAATACGCTCTTCGTAAATGTGAATAAACTTAAAAAACCATTAAATGATACCAATAATGTTAATGTTGATGGTGGTGATGATGATGATGTTTATTTGGTCTAGATTAAGAAACCACATGTTTGTAAGTGTAAAACAACTAGCTTTTATATAATTAGCAAATTTCGGTGTGTCTTGAGTAAGGTTTCTTAATTGTATTGGAAAATGTCTGCATGAATTACAAATATTCTTTAAGGACTTACTTTGTAGATATAAAGTCTGCCAATGTAAAGTAAAGCATGTTAGCGTTATCTTCAGGTTATATCAATTTAACTAAAATAAAGAAAATTATAAATTTTCGTTTCATCTCCAAAAATGTTTAAATATTTTTCTTATTAATTGGTATTGGAATAGGATTTGTTCACTCTCGTACACTTAAAAGATCTAAAGTTTTCATTAAAACTATTTGGTTATTCTAATTCATTTTCTTTCTACCGTATAAAGTAGTATATACATATGTATGCGTGAATCCTTATGTATAGCCGAGTCTTTAGCCATGTCTGTCTGCCTGCCTGCCTGCCTTTGTATCCCAGATATCGTTATCCAAATTGTGATTGTTATCAGATTTTTAAATTTTCAAGGACAACACGAATAATTTAGTTTTTTTTTTCATTAAATTCACCACTTTACTGAAATGTTAAAATTTTAATGATTTTTTAACAAAATATTTTTTTACAAAAAGTCTATTTTTTATAATAATTCAGCTTTTCACTAAAAAACAATTTTTTACTAAAAACTTACCCCCTCATTTTATAAAACGAAACTTTCGTTAACGTAAATAATTTGTATGAAGAATACTGGGAAATTTTTGAAAATTTTAATTTTTCCATACAAATTTTTTTGAACGTTGTCGTTTCGTTTTATAAAATGAGGCCCTTAGTTTTTCATAAAAACTCAGTCTTCTACATAAAACTAGTTTTTTCACTAAAAGCTTAGTTTTTTACAAATAGCTAAATTTTTACTAAAAACTCAGTTTTTTACTAAAAACTCAGTTTTTCACTAAATACTCAGTTTTTCACTAAAAACTCAGTTTTTCACTAAAAACTCAGTTTTTCACTAAAAACTCAGTTTTTCACTAAAAACTCAGTTTTTCACTAAAAACTCAGTTTTTCACTAAAAACTCAGTTTTTCACTAAAAACTCAGTTTTTCACTAAAAACTCAGTTTTTCACTAAAAACTCAGTTTTTCACTAAAAACTCAGTTTTTCACTAAAAACTCAGTTTTTCACTAAAAACTCAGTTTTTCACTAAAAACTCAGTTTTTCACTAAAAACTCAGTTTTTCACTAAAAACTCAGTTTTTCACTAAAAACTCAGTTTTTCACTAAAAACTCAGTTTTTCACTAAAAACTCAGTTTTTCACTAAAAACTCAGTTTTTCACTAAAAACTCAGTTTTTCACTAAAAACTCAGTTTTTCACTAAAAACTCAGTTTTTCACTAAAAACTCAGTTTTTCACTAAAAACTCAGTTTTTCACTAAAAACCCAGTTTTTCACTAAAAACTCAGTTTTTCAATAATAACTCAGTTTTTCACTAAAAACTCAGTTGTTTACTTAAAAAAGGTTTTTTACTAAAAGCTCAATTTTTTACTAAAAACTCAGTTTAACAAAAAGCTCAGTTTTGCACTAAGAACTCATTTGTTTTACTAAAAACTCATTTTTTTACTAAAAACTCATTTTTTTACTAAAAACTTAGTGTTTCACTAAAAACTCAAGTTTTCACTAAAAAACTAACTTCTCATGTCATTTTTGTTTTCTAAAAACTTATGCTATAACAATAATTTTTCAATAATAAAATAAAATTTCGTAATTTTATTAACACTAGAAAATCTTTTTTTCATTCTTGATTTGATCGTTAAAGAAAATTCACTAAAAATGTTTATTATTTCTTTCTGGCTTGGCACATAAATGCACTTTTTTACTGCATGAATTATACAATCAACATAAAAACTATAAATTTTTTTAATGACATTTTGGCACATTTACACGTTTTTTCTATGGCGTTTACTTTTTTGTTTAAAAAAAAAAATATATATAAATAAAAACAACAACGACAATTCTTAATACTCATATAAATTCAGACTGTAGAATAAAAGAAATACAAGAAGTCCGTTAAAGAAATCATGGTAAAATCAACTCAACTAAAAGTTGTAACCTGCAATTACACTTTAATAAACATGATGTTGTTTTTTCACTTTTGTTTATTTTTATTTTAGTGTATATTTTCTTTTGTAGAATAATATCGTATAATATGGGTGAAGAAATAAGAATACGAAAATAACGAAGTGCATTGCCAAGAAAACAAATATGCTGAAATTTGTACATGAGCATTTATACATAAGGTACAAGAATACAAATAACAGCAATAACTGAAATAAATAAATATGTAATGTATGCATATACAAATATAAATACATTCATATGTATGTTTTTTTACATATTTGTAAAGTTATATGAGAGTAACTTTTAAATTGACATACATATTTAAATTGATCTTAATTTTCTACTATTTTTCAGCTAAACTGTACGTATACGTAATATTAAATGACATTTAACAATCATACACCACCTATTAATAAATATATAATAGGCGTATGAGTGATGCAATGAAGTTTACAATTAAATATTACGTATACTCAATTTCTTTGATTATAATTCATATAAATTTTGAATAAAACTATGTTTTTAGTCTTCCACTACTATTTTTCTAATTTATGATACATATTTTTCATTAGGCTTGAATTAATTCTCACTATTGTTTAAATGATATTTTACAAAACTTACCATCAACACCTTGGAAATTTGCATAGAAACATATATGCAGCCATAACATTTCTTACCTATACATAGCATCCGAAGAGGTATAAATAAGTCTTTTCTTATGCATACATTGTTCACATGTACAAATAACCACATATTGGCCAACAAGGAAAAATCTAAGTTTTGGACATTTTTATTGTGTGAAATTGTTTCTGTTCTTCCTTTATGTGATGACGATGATGCTTTTGTAAAAAAGTAACTTGAAGTAAAGTACTGAACTGAACAAATATGCGAAATCATACTTGTAAATGTTACAAAAACTCAACTGTAAACCAGTTTTCTTACCGATAACCGATTTTTTGACAAAAAGTTTTTCATTCTTTCAAAAACTCAGTTTTCATTTTTTAATTTTACAGTTATAGTTCTATTTCAGTTCTAGTTCAGATCTATTTCAGTTCTAGTTCAGTTCTATTACTGTTCTAGTTCAGTTCTTGTTCAGTTCTAGTTCTAGTTCAGTTCTAGTTCAGTTCTAGTTCAGTTCTAGTTCAGTTCTAGTTCAGTTCTAGTTCAGTTCTAGTTCAGTT
>NC_060953.1:50804783-50888673 GCF_022045245.1 Lucilia cuprina | reverse complement strand
TATCTATCTATCTATCTATCTATCTATCTATCTATCTATCTATCTATCTATCTATCTATCTATCTATCTATCTATCTATCTATCTATCTATCTATCTATGTATCTAACATATTCACAAGGCAACACAATTTGGATGTTGCTTTATTGTGTTTTTATTATTATTTTGTTTACGAATAAGGCAATTATACTCCAAAGATATTCGATGTCTTAAAAGTTATTGTTTTCAATAGACAAACATATAGACCCGTCTTAATATACTCTGTTATCTATATGTATCCTGTAAATTATTAGCGGAAGGACACCTATCAAGCCTTTCAAAAGATGTATCTATTATTGTGAGCTTAAAGATGAAAGGTTAAGACTAAAATTAGAGAAAAGTTTTAATTTAGTTTAAAATGTTTATAAAACAGCTTTTATTATGCGAATAAAAAATTTTAATTGTAAATAATGTATTCCACGGAATTGTACTATGAAGTTTAAAAGAACTATTTTCTGAAAGACAAATGTAAGATACATATGTGTTTTTTATATTAAGTTGACATTCACAATAACAATGTAGGCATGATTTTGGATTTAAGCAAATATGTAAACCATTTATAAAATATTAAAAAATTCGTGTAACAAGCAACCCTTAAAAAGAAATTTTTCGGATAAGAAATGTGTTTTTGTTTTCGAAAATAAAAATTGTCAGATAATTTACCCCTATAAGGAAATATCTAGCACTTAAACCATAGTAGCGACACATTATTCGAAGTTAATGTTGGGTGAGTATTTTAAGGGTAACTTTAGTATTTTTATTATTGAACTTTTAAAGACGATTTTATATCGATAATTTTTTCAAAGTTAAAATAAAAGTGATGTTTACATTAAAATGTCATTTTATTAAAAATATATTTTTGTTTATTAGAAAATAATATAATTGTATATACATAGTCATTTTTAAACCTAATAAAATAGTATTTTACCTTTAAAATAACATAAATCATATTAATTGCACCCTTAATTGTCCTCATTACCATCATTATCGTCACTTAAAATCATATCTGGATCATTGGTATTTCGATGTTTTTCCATTGTTAATTCTCTTTGTAAGCGACGTTCCTGAACACGTACACACTTAGGACATATCATATTTTTTCTCGTCATACAAACACGATGATATATAGAATTACATTTATCACATATAATACAACCATCATCAAATGGAAATATTACTTCATTATTACTGCAAATTTCACAAATATATGCTTTAGCAGTACACATTGAGCAATTGCGTATATGTTTGTCGAAACAATTGTAAACTTTATGTAAATTTTCACCTAATGTACCATTTTCAGCCTGTTCCAAATCGTTAATAGAATAGAATTCATTTGATTGTATGAGATGTCGACGTAAACCTAAAGAATTAGAGATGTGATATGATAAATTAAAATTATATAATTGAGATATGTTGAACTTTTTTCAGATTAAGGGCCTCATTTTATAAAACGAAACGACAAACGTTCAAAAAAATTTGTATGGAAAAAATTAAAATTTTCAAAAATTTCCCAGTATTCTTCATACAAATTGTTTACATTAACGAAAGTTTCATTTTATAAAATGAGGGGGTAAGTTGTTCAGGCAATTTTTGAATTAACTGTATTTTCTGTTCACATTTTGATGTTTTGCTTTTAGTAATTGGACTTTCACTAGAGTTTTGTTTATTTTTATATAGTACTTTACACAATCTCTAGTGTAAAGTACTTTTTTTGCAATTTTACATATTTTTATTATAAAATAAGTAAAAATTCAATTGATTCTTAAATTTTCATTTAAAACGCAATAAGAATAAAATATTGCTAATTTAATTATATTTCTTGGTCATTAATTACCAACAAGTATAATATTCACCTTAAAGATAAGAAAATTTCATAAAAATTTAAAATAAATAAAATACCTCCTCTACAATTCCAAATGCCTAAAAAATACCTACAATTTCGTAGACTTTCCCATAAAAAAACAAAACTTACAATAAAACTGACTTACCAATTTGCGTTTCCAATAACTTTTCCTCAACGGCCTGGCGACATTCAGACAAATATTTACGCATATATACCAAATTTTGTCGTAATTTTTTCAATGAAGCTAATTTCTCCAAGAAAACAAACAATTTGGGATTGACATCTTCAAGACGTATTAAGGGTTTATCGAGAAATAGTTGAATTTCCTGTAAAGCTGAACGAGACACTTTGCGTGGAACAAAATCCCAATTGTGAACAACACGGGCGGGAATAATACACGAATCGTTCCAATGACAAGAAGGACAATAGTATAAACCAGTGTAATCGCATAAGCGAGGTTCAATCCAAGAATTTTCTGAAAAAAAGAGGAAAAGGATATTTAATTAATTTGCTAAATTATTAAAAAAAAAAACACAGAAAGAAGGATTATGATATTTGTTATGAAAATATCAGGTACCAACCATGTTTGGTTCTTTTGCCAAAACATTGTGTGGTGTAGTGGGGAGCTTAATTAACATGAAATTAAATAAAAAACAAACAAATAAGGACAAAAAAACAACATTTATATTTCTCATTTTTTTTTTGAATTTTCTACTTACTAAAATTTAATAAAGTGCGACATTCAGTGCACTTATATCGTTGGGCTGCTAAACCAATTTCGGGACAAATGTCTAAAATAGGATATTGTCTTTCGGATGCTATAACATGAGCACATACTCTCACCACACTGTCTATGCATTTCTGATGTACCATATAACGACAATCGGAGCACTGATAGGAAGCCTGTACTACACTCCAAATTATGCCCGTACAATGATCACAATAATTGCGTGCTGTGGGTAGGGGCAAACCTTTGCCCACCCCTTTCTGACGGGCCGCAAAGTGATGACCCACCACGGTTTTTACCGAAGGACCCACTTCCACTTTAT
Organism: Lucilia cuprina; assembly: GCF_022045245.1. Taxonomy (NCBI): domain Eukaryota; kingdom Metazoa; phylum Arthropoda; class Insecta; order Diptera; family Calliphoridae; genus Lucilia; species Lucilia cuprina. The sequence goes on along the minus strand of NC_060953.1, from coordinate 50,885,744 downwards.
CATTTTTGGCCTCCAACAATTCTTCCAAAGAATATCGCAAATCCACTAAATGCCTAACCAACCAACGACGTTCTTCACTATTTTCCTCGGATATTAAAACCAAATCTTTACAATGATTTATGGCCTCCATAAGATCTTGTTCACTAGCATCGGAGGTAAATATCAAACGCCATTGTTCTTTGACCAATGACGCTGGTATGGGTAAAGATTTTTCACTTATTAAAACTGCTCCCGTTGAACTACTGTCCATTTCATTAAAACTATTAAGAGATTCGGTGGTGGAATCTGTGGATGTAGTATCATTTTGTCCTTGAAATCCCACATTAATGGGTATATAACTGGAGGCTACCGATGCTGTGTCACTGATAAAATTTGTAACCGCACCCGGTATACTAGCTAAGCTATCACGCAATGAATTCATCTTAACATTATTATATACACAAATACAGATATTATTAATCTATTTTTAGAATATTTTAAACACTTTTTTAAACAAACAAAACAATATTTGCAATGAAAATATAAACAAATTTTGACGAGATTTCTATAGTAAAAAATGCATTAAACAGCTGTCTTAAAAATTATCAATGTCATATTCTCTTTCTCTCTGTTTATATTTTCTTTGTTTTTCATTTGTCACAAAAAGTGTTACCGTTATCTTTAATACTTTTTTATAGAAATTTTATATGATTGTGTTTCTCTAATTTAAGAAAATTATTTATATAATTTCAAAATATTCATTTTAATTAGAAAACTGTATTTTTTGGTAAATTTAAAATTTGTTTACAGTTTATACACAACTCAACATTCTCATTCCAATGAATACTCATTGTTTTAAAATACCGATTACTCAAACAAATTCCCCAGCTCTATATGGCATCTCTCCAATTTTATAAAAACAAAGAAATACAAGATAAACCAGACAGAAAAATTAACGCAGTAATTATCAATTTTTTTACAACATCTACATTTTGTTTATAGTTCTTTAATTATTTATTATATTATTTATATATTTAAGTTCAAATTAACATAAATTACAAAAGCAACAAATGTAAGATATCGAATAGAAATTAAAAAGAAAAATATCCTAATTGTGACAAGTTTATTGAAATTTTTTTTGTTTATCCTTGTAAAGAGTTTAATACTCGGTAACATTTTAATACTTTGTATCCCAGTTTGTACTATAGTTTCTTCTGATATTAATAGATATATATTTCTATATTACTATATTGTTTTTAGTACACATTGTGATAATATTGTTTGCCATATTACTGCACTTTCATAATTATACCCTACACCACGATAGTGGGGATGAATATTGGGTTTGTGCTGATGTTTGTAACATACAAAAATATTTGTCCTATACCCACCTTAAAGTATACCAATCGGCTTAGAATCATTTTCTCAGTCGATTAAGATATGTCCGTCCGTCTGGCAGGCTGTCCATGTAAACCTTGTGCACAAGGTACAGGCCGCAATTTTCAAGATAATTGGATGAAATTTGGCACATACGCTTCTTTTGGCCAAGGACGAAGCCTATTGAAAATGGTTAAAATCGGTCCATTATTTCGACTAGCCCCCATACAACCGTACCCGCACAAATAGGGCCTTTTAGCTTATAATTAATTTAAATGATCTTTTATGTTAACAAAATTCGACAAAACTTAGTTTTATAGAACTTTAAATGGCACTACCGATTTTTGTAATAATCGGGATTCATTTGACCCTATCCCCCATACAAACTCTCCTTCAGAAAATGGCTTAAAGGTTTAAATTCACTAACAAACACTAATAACACTTTTAAATTCTACATAAATAATATTGAAGAAGACTTAACTCCCCCTACCAACATGTTTAAGGATAGGGCTATATCTTGTCCTATTCCCCTCTTAAAAAATCCCTTTTTTGCCAAAAAAAGTAAAAATATTCCGAAATAAAGTTAAAAAAAACAAACTAAATGCTTTTTTTACATAATTCCCATTTTTAACATACATACTGACTGGTGTAGGGTATCATATAGTCGGCTACGCCCGACTATACATTCATACTTGTTTCGATTGATATTGATAAAACTGCGTCTCAAAATTTCCATGTGAATACCAATAATTAGCTGAGTTTCTTCTGAGTGTTTTGGCCCCAAAAATGTATCCATTATGCTTTGCCTTTTATCTTTCTACATATTTGTCTACCTAATGTATCCATTGTTATATATTAATTGTGCCATCTCCTTTCAGAAAACGCTAGATGCGCTTAGCTTACTGGAACCTTCAAAATGTCTGAAATAAAATCGTTAGAACACTCAACTCTAAAAGTTCCTTATGAGATAATTAATAAAAAATTTCGTGTAGCACAAAAGACAATCGATAGAGAAGTTGATCAAATACAAAATATTTCCAGAGATGTTGAAAAAGCCCTAACCACACATCCTACCGTATCGGATGTTAGTAAAATGGTTGGAAATGTGGTGCAGCGCTTGCAGGTTTTAAAACGCAAATCAGAGGAAAGTATTAACGAAGAGTTGAATGCTGCTTATGTCTGCAAAAAGAAATTGGGACATCTTAAAGGTATTGCCCAGCCAGAAATAAGTTCTGATATGGAAATATGGCATGCTTCAATCGATCAATGGAAACGTATGCGTATGGATCGTATGGTCATAGAACATTTGCTTAGATTGGGTTATTACGAAACAGCAAACCGTTTATCTAATCATTCAGATATAAGACATCTAACGAATTTGGATATTTTCCATACATCACGTGAAGTTGAAGAAGATCTCTTAAGTTTTAAAACTACTAAATGTATTCTATGGTGTATGGATAACAAATCCAAACTAAGAAGAATTAATTCGAACATAGAGTTTAATTTACGTGTACAGGAATTTGTGGAGCTTGTACGCAAAGATCTAAGAACTGAGGCGGTGATACATGCTAGAAAACACTTTCCGGCTTTTGAAAAAACTCAAATTAAGGAAATTTGCGAATGTATGGCTCTGTTGGCCTACCAACCGAATACCACCATTGAACCCTACAGAAGTCTTTTTGATTATAGTCGTTGGAAGGATTTGGTTTTAAAGTTTCGCAATGAAAATTATCGTTTGTTTCAGATATCATCACAATCTTTACTCAGCATTGCTGTACAGGCAGGCCTATCATCTCTAAAAACACCACAATGTTTTTCAACCAATTGCAAGAATTTAAATTGTCCCGTTTGTCAAGAAGATTTCAATAAGATTGCCACGAATTTGCCATATTCACATTGTGTGCAAAGTCGTTTAATTTGTAGAATAACCGGTTTACCGCTAAATGAACATAATTTACCTATGATGTTACCCAATGGTCAGATCTTTGGTCAGTTGGCCATACCACAAATTACTAAGGAAAATGGTGTGGTTGTTTGCCCTATAACTAATACAAAATTCTCTACACCAAAGATTGAAAAAGTTTTCGTAATGTAAGTGTCGTTTAATAAAAAAACATTATCGTCTTTGAATTTTCTTCTACATGATCAAAACTATATACGTATATATTTTTTTAATGTAAACTAAATACTTTTTTTAATTTTTTTTCTATAATTCTTGTAAACGAAAATTAATTTTTGTTTTGAAACATGTTTTAAAACATAATCAGCTAAAATATCTTTAAAACAAGTAAAGTATAATAAATTTGCCTAATATAATAACTAAACTGTTTTTATTTTATTTGTTTGTATTAACATAATTATTTGTATTTAAATATATATAACACATTTATACATACATACATTTCTACAGCTAAAACTAAAAAAAAAAATCATATTTATTATGATTGATTATTTCCATACTTTTGTTTTTTATGGAATTTTCTAGGATTAATACCATAAGCCTTTAAACGTTCATCACTGATATCTTTACCATCTCCTTTAGAATTCTGTTTTGATTTACCATTAAATGGCTTTTTGTTTTGGAATTTAGTTTTGAATTTATCATTGGAGTTAAATTTGCCATTAAAGGTTTTTGTTTTGGGTATATTTTTACGCAAAGGAGGCAAGGAACCAACACCTTCCGTTGAGTTATTTAATTGTTTAGAGCCTTTAGCAAATGGATTGTTTTTGGCAGCAGGTTTATTAGCGTTTTGAGCATTATTAGCTTTTTGAGTATTTTTATTAAAGTTTTTAGTTTCAACATTATTCGTTTGTTTGTGAGCAGCATTAGCACCTTTGTTAAATGGATTATTAGATTTTTCATGGTCTTTATTAGAGTTTGTACTGGCAGTACTAGTAGGTAATATTTGAGGTCCCTCTCTACTTTCGGCACTATTTTGATTCTGGCTTTGTGGTTTCTTTTTATTTTTCTTCTTTTTCTTTTTAGCCGCTTCTGTGGCCGTTGCTGCTGGCTGTTGGCTATTAATTGTTTCATTTACATTTGTTTTATCTTCAATTTTAGCTTTTTTGGCTACAGTTTCTTCCGCATTTGCTGTATTTTCTTCCTGAGCATCAGCATTTGTTTGGGTCTCCTCAGCGGCAGAAGTTTGTGCAGCAGCTTGTGCATTTTGAGCTTTACGTTTTCTCCTTTTCTTGGCCTTTTTAGATTCACCCGGCTGAGAGTCTGCAGTAGTATTTCCTGCAGCCGTTTCAGCATTAGAAGTAGTAGGTTCTTTTGTTTGCTCCGGTTTAGTTTCCTCATTTTCATTGTCAGATCTATAATAAAACAAAAAAAATATATATTTATATTATATATATAAAAATTAAATTTTTTATCTAATTACCCCTCGCCATATAAACTTTTAAATATTTTCCGTTTTAGTTCCTCATTTTTTGCTTTAAGTTTATAAAGTCTTTGCTCTTTCTTCTCCACTTGATCGGGACGTATTTGTATGGCTTTCTTAAGACTGGCCCATTGATTAAGTTCTTTATTTTTAGCCAACAGTATCTAAAAAAAACATATAAATGTTAAATAACTTTACATATGTTTAAATTAATCAAGATCTCACCTCTTCTATAGTTAAACCAAAATCATTTGGTGTAGTTTCGACATACTTAAAACGACAAGGTATATCTCCTATAATATCCTCACAATCGAGCTTATAGTATTCATCTATATACTCTCCATAAGTTTTCTCATCCTCAGGATCGAATACCGGCTTTTCCGCTTTAATGATTTCCATAAAACGATCTCGTCGTCCTTTGCGACCACCTCTACGTTTTCTGGTATTTTCTATAAGTTCTTTTTGTAATTCTTCTTTTGCCTTACTGGGATCATAATCACAATCCATAATGAAATCTTCATCTTCACAATGAGGATCATTGTTGTCATCATAATCATAACCTCCTGTATCACCATCATTTTGTGGATCATAATTATCCCAATCCTCTACTTTCAGCTCGTCTATATCTGAGGGACATTCTGGTTTCTCTTCACCCTCATCCACCTGATAGTATTCGTCATTGAAAAGTTCTTGCATTCGCCGATCATGTGCCTCAGGATCAAAATCTTCTTCTAAATCATCATCCTTAAAACCTAACTCATCATTGCCTGTGACCATTTTTAATTTTTCAATTTTTTCCTGTATCTCTTTGCGTTTCATTTCCTTTACCATTTCCAACTCTTTCATTTTTTGCTCTTTTTCTTGCTGTTTACGTTCTTTAGTCTCTTGTCTCTTCTTCTTACGTTTCTCATCCGTTACTCTCAGCGAACTTTCAATCGTGCGTGGATAACGTTTAATGAATTCTTGATCTGGTTCTTCATATCTAAAATTGAATTTCTGTTCAAATTCTGCCTGTTTTTCCAATTCTTGTTCATCCTCCGATAAAGGAGCATTATCACCCACAATTTCTTCATATGTGGGAATTTCATTATAATTACTAGCCTCTGTATAACCTTTGTTAAGCACATAATCTCTAAGAAACTTTTCACTAGAAGGTAGCTTATCATTACTCCAGTATTTTTTTAAAGGTTCTAGTTTTTCTTTAACCTCCTCTTGTATAGTATCCTTTTTCCCAGCTAACCATTTAAGATAATCTTCCTCCTCTTTATCTTTTTCGGCTTTAGTTTTTTCACGTTTTTTAAAAATGCCACCAAATTCTTCTTCCTCTGAATCATCATCTTGATTCATTACTTTTTTGAATTCAGCTTTCAAGCGGCGTTCTTCTTCCACCACTGTGGGGGAGAAAGGACGTTGTACTGCTTCCTTTTCCTCATCATCTTCATCGGAATCTATTCAAATTTTATAGTTATTAATACATATAGTTTTTTTCAATTCCTGCTGTCACTTACCATCCACAAATTTACCGCCCTTTTCTAAAATTATCTTTCTTTCATAATCTTTCAAAGTTACCGGCTTAGATTTCTTTTCCTTTTTACTCTTGCCTTCTTCTTCGTCAGCGGAACCTTCCTCTTCATTATCTTCATGTTTAAAAAATTTTGTACTTTTATCATAAATGGCAGGATCTTTACTTTTCAACGAAGCCAAGGTTTTTAAAAAATCTTGATCGAACGAAGGATCCAATACTTCATCCTCTTCCGACGAATCTGAATCATCAGAATCAGACTCAGAGACATCTAAACCTTTGTCTTTAACTAAAGGAATACAAAATATTAAATCATTTCTTTTAAAATTAAAAATCATTTTTCACTTACATTTTTGCAATAGTTCTTTTTTTCTTAAAGTATTATAACTTTTGGCAAAATTTTCATTTGTTTTTATTTGAAAATTATCCTCTTCCAAATTATCATCACTATCATCAAAAAGATTTCTACTCATTTTGATTATTTTAAAAAATATTTAAGATTTTCTCGATAATTTTTAAAAATTTCTGTAGTAACTATTTTCACACGTGTTTGTGTTTTTATTTTGATTACAAATGAATTGCAGTTGGAGTAAAGAGAATTGTCAAAATATGCTGCTATAACATGAGCAGAGTTGTATGTTATGTAGGGGAAGTATAGCCAAATATAATTTTCTATAGTTAATTTAATTTTTAGGAAAAGAAGTTATTCGTAATTGAATATTAAAAATTTTGCTAAAAATTCTATTCTATTTTCCCTAGAAATGCGAAATTTCACTTTAAATAAATTACTCTAAAAATTATAATTAAAAAAAACAAATCGATTTATTGTAAAGCTATTAACGTATTTTTAATCGATATTTTAACGACTTCATCCCCCTTAAATTTAAATAAGCCTATTTTATACGGACAGCAAAAATTTACTACTTTATAGGGTTCTATAGTTGAAACAAAAAGTCGACTATTCGACTTTTTGCATTTTATGAAAAGTCGACTTTTTGCATTTAGTTTAAAGTCGATTTTTCGACTTTTTTCATTTAATTAAAAGTAGATTTTTCGACTTTTAATATTCTATAAATAGTCGACTTTTCGACTTTTTCCGACTATTTTCGACTTTTTCCGAAGCCAGAAGCGTAAATTTATAATGTAGCCATTTAACATTATTATTATTATTATTATTATTATTATTATTATTATCATTATTGTTATTATTATTATTTATTATTTTTATTAATAAATAAAATTTATTTATATTTTATTTTCTATTTGTTGCAATTTTTTGAGTTTTTTCGACTTCTTTCTATTTTCGAATTTTTCCGACTTTTCGGCTTTTTTCGACTTTTTCCGAATTTTTCGACTTTTTCCGATTTTTTTCGAATTTTTCCGACTTTGCGACTTTTTGACTTTCCGACTTTTATTTACAAAGTCGACTTTTCGACTTTTTTCATAAACGATAGTCTAGTCGACTATTTTGTTTTTGGAACAAAATAGTCGACTTCGACTTTTTTCGACAAAAAGTCGATTGTTCGATTATTCGAAAGTCGATTTATAGAATTCTACTACTTTATTAATATTAAATATTAAAAAACAAATAAAACAATTTTGGTATATTTTCATTTACAAAATGCTATAAAACTTTAAAACAATCCTTTCAGGAAAATGTTTACAATTTGGAAGACAATTCCATATCAGCCGATGGGTTATTGACAAATTTACGCACAATATCGAATTTCGGATGATTCTTATCACGCATTAAATCGAAAATAACACTTTCACTGGTAGTAACATTGCAACCAGCTGCACGGAAACGTTCTAAAGCCAAATCACGATCTTGTTTTAAACGAGAACACACACAATCGGCAACCAAAGAAACTCTTATATTGCGTTCCAATAGATCCATAACAGTTTGTTCAACACAAATGTGGGACTAAAAAATAAACAAAATATTAGAATTATATTAATTCATTTTCGTAATACATTTTCGTAAATATACCTCTAAACCATAGAGTACAACATCATCAGGTTTGTCGCCAAAAATCTCCTTAATTTTCGCCTCCAATTCCGGTACCATCATACTAAAACGGGTTTTGCTGATGACAGCTTTAGCATGGCTAATATCAATGTCTTTAACACTGTTGCCCAAACGTTCGGGATAGTGTTCGGTAACAATCAAAGGTATATCCAATTCTTTGCCAGCTTTAGTCTATAAATAATTATTATTTTTCATATAAGATGATATAATCAACGACAATTTGCTGGAATATTCTCTTCTACTTACTAATTTATTGGAATTTTCTACAAAATTATTAAACAATGGCATGCCAGGACGAAATTTTTCCTGTATGTCGCAGAAAAGAAACAGAGTCTTTTTTGGATTTAAATGACGCAAACGTGAAGCCATTTTTATTGGAATTTATTGCCAGTTGTAGGAATGAATATTTTATAATTAAAGGTAATACAAGTACAAAACCTTGCACCGCCGATAAGAAGAAACAACAGAAAATCGCAAATTAACTTAAAATGTCAGTTTTATGGACTTTTGAATACCCTATATTTCATTACATTTTTAAATAAAAAATTTAATAGACTCTTCATTAAAAACTTAAATTACTACTAAAACTTTAAAGTTTTACTGAAAATTTCAGTTTTCAGAAAATTTTAAAATCAAAAGAATTCTTTACAATTAGAGGCAATCTCTGTTTGTAAATACTTTTAAAATCAAATGCTCATAAGTTCATTAGGGTTCTATAGTTGAAACGAAAGTCGACTTTTTTCGACAAAAAGTCGATTGTTCGATTATTCGAAAGTCGATTTATAGAACCCTTATAAGTATACTTTCATAAAGAAATAATAATAAAAATTGAATGAACTTAAATTCCTATCATATTTTTCAGTAGGGTGCTGTTTACTAACAGCTGTTTAGTTTTGTGTTATTGATTTTTTTAATATAGGGAGGTATGACCATTACCAAACGCGGAATTATTTTCATATCCAGAATTTTTTGCATTAGATAAGGATACATTAATATTAAATTAATGTATATTCATAATTTAATATTATAATACAATACGTTTATCAAGAATTATTTGAAATTATTGTATAATAAACATATTAAATTAACTAAATTTACGTATAAAATGTCAACTTTGTAATATTAACTTTAACTTTAAGTGATAATGCAGTACTGCTACATGACCAGTTTTATCGACTTAATTGTCACAATTGTATTTTTCTTCTTTTCCACTTTCAACAATTTTGACACTGACTGACATTTAGTATTTTTACTTTTGTTAGAAAGAAATTTTTGTATTCACGTTTTTAAACCGATTTTAACGTGATAAATTTTCAACAAAAATGGTCAGTTGGAGTTCTATTGTACGTCCAGCGGCTCAATTAGCCAAATATCGTACCATTTTGCAGACCCCAGCTGTAAAAAATGGTAAGTTTGCAGAGTAATTTCAATAAAAAGTTTATGCACTGAAACTGACATTACGCAACTTGAGGGAAGAGAAGTAAAATAATTATTTTTTTGTTTTTAATAGCTGTCCAGTTGCAATTGCGTCAAATGAGCGGTGGTCACCATCATATGATTGTACAGCCCTCCCGTTTCCAATGGAATAAATTTAAGGATTTATTGCACTTTTATGTGATGTTGGGTGTTTTGCCCATTACTGCTCTGGTCATGTACTGCAACATTTTCATTGGTCCAGCTCAATTGCATGAAATTCCAGCCGATTATGAGCCTAAACACTGGGAATATCATAAGGTAATATAATGTTTCGTTATGATGTTTAAAGTTGTTAAAATACAAAAAATATAGATATAGCAAGATTCTACATAATATGGATATGTAGATCATAGAACTGTTAATACCCTTTGTAAACAATATTTCCACATTCAATGCGGAGGTTGAGGTAGTCATAGAATCCAATTACTGTGGGAATCATATTTAAAAACAAAGAAAAGCAATAACGAAAGATTTTATTAGACAGACAATGGTTCCGTCAGTCGTTGAATTCTATGATATATATCGTAAGTTGATATAGATGTAATACCTATTTTTCCTTACGATTCTGTTGAAGTATTATCAGTATAATTTGCTTATCATAAGTCAATTGACATGAATATATTCTAATTTTAATAATTGTATCCGTTTGCAGCATCCCATTTCTCGCTTCATTGCCCGCTACATGTTCCCTAGCCCACAACAGGAATATGAGAAAAACTTACATTTCCTTTATGAAGAAGATGAAAAAGCTCAAATCAGGTATGTGTACATAAATACAAATAAAAATTTAAATAATAAATCAGGGAACATGGTGTTTATCGAACATGCTGTTAATTCTATGGGGTGAAGTAAGACAACAAGCTAACAATCTATTAACCAACCGATCTTTTTTAAAACCTCTTGACACTGCAACGTTGGCTTAACTAGTTCTATTGATTCCAATGCCATTGAAAATGTGTTTATTACTTAAATTAATAGTTATATGTAAAACTTAATTATCTCAAATTTATTTTCAGACTACTTGAAGAGAAAATTCGTGCTAAAATGTCTGAACGTAACGATTACCAAGCCTACTACTACAGGCCCGTCATTGCCAAATATCACAGAATTTCTAAAGAAGCTGCTGATGAATTGGAAGATTTGCGTGGTGATTAAACACACAACAATTAATATATGAGTCGCTACGATTCAATGAAATTACAATATCTCTAGTTTAATTAAAGTGCAGAAACAACTATTGTTGAAAAATAAATAAAACTTGAAACTAAAAAGCATAGTTTTTCAATAATTTAATAATATGTTATTATTAATTAAATGCCTTATTTAAATATAAATTAGAAAAAAAAATAATGTTGACTTTTTGGTTAAATATTTTTTAAGAGAATGTGCTGGTGGATGACACATGAAATCGATTTATCCCCAGGCTTGGTTTTTACAATAATATAAAACCAATTTACCATTAGTACCATGACAATCATATAAATTCTTAATAATTTGATCGGGAGCTGGCGCAAAAGTTTGATTAACATATAAAAACTGCAATAAATAAAAGATATAAACATTGGCCAGAAGAAAAAACAAAAAACAAAAATACTTACAATTTGTTCCGAGGGATCTAATTTCAAATATTTGTGTATAAACTTTTGTATCCAGCTCACAGTTTTGTAGGGGTCCACCGTCCAAGTGCGTTTCTTGATAATAGGCACATTGCCAGTAGCATTTAGGAGTATACAAACTAGATAATAAATCCTTAAAGTTAATAAATTTATTTTTGTTAAATGTAAACAGTTTACTGACTTTTATTATCCTTTTCTTTATCTGCTGCAGTTTGTGAAGTTTCGTTTTCATTATCAGCCATTTTGGTAAAAATATATGAAGTTGTTTAGTTATAAATTGAAATTTTGTGTAAATAATTCTATTTCTCAATTTTTACAATAATAATAATAAAAATAAAATTACAGCTGACATATTCTTTTGTTTATTTTTTATGACATTTTAATCGATAAAGCAGTTTGATTAAATAATGTCACAAAATTTGCAAGGTTTAACTGTTATAAAGTATTGGCAACACTATTTAAAATAAATGTCATTGCTGGTTATGCTTTGTAGCTTCTTTCTTTGTGATTTCTGCTAGAAATCTTGCTGGCGTGTTGCTGTCATTTTTTGTGAAAATTTATTGAATTTACCTATAAATAACTAATTAAAAAAAATAAAATGTATGGTGGAGAAGAGTTTGCGACTACGGTTAGTTAATTTTGTGAAAAATCCTTATATTGTTCATTATTAATGGTGGAAATTGTAAAAGCAAAATGTTTGCAAAAAAAAATCACATACACAAACATAACCTTAAAAAATATTTTGAGCCTCCTTTTTTACACACACATTTATCTTATTTCTTTTTTCTCTGTACATGTTTTATTAGGAGTATTATGATGAGTATGCTCACACAGGTGATCCACAATTGGATTTAGAATATGAACGCAATTACTATCGCATGCCGGATAATGTCAAATATTTCCTCATCAACTTTTGCCAGGCTATTAAGGAGGGTGTATTGTTCGACATCCAGAATATGTATGAAAACACTTTTCCACAAATAAGTGATCATCATTTCGATAAGAGTGCTTGGCCTGATGAGGAAGAAGTTGCTTCCTTAGTCGACAACGACAAGGTGTTCTTGATTTTGTACAAAGAATTGTACTATCGTCATATTCATGCCCGCATTCCTGGTGGTCCCAAATTGGAACAACGCATTCATTCTTTCTTTAACTATTGTGATTTCTTCAATTTAATCATCTCTTCTCAGAGCCCAGTATTGTTGGAATTGCCCGACATTTGGTTGTGGGAATTGGTTGATGAATTTGTTTATCAGTTCCAAAACTTTGCTCAATACAGGTAATTTTTTTGCAACTTGTTTTTGTTACATTTAACGTTTACTTGTTTTTTCTTTCGCAGAGCTCGTTTGACTGACAAGACCCAAGAGGAAATTCATCAATTGTGTGTAAATCACAGCAATGTCTGGAGTATTTTATGCATTCTTAATGTACTCCACTCTTTGGTTGACATTTCCAATATCAAAAAACAATTGGAAGCCATTTCTCAGGGCAATGATCCCCAAGCTGTTGCTGGAGAATTTGGTGAATTGTCCTTTTACAAAATGTTGGGCTATTTCTCTTTGGTTGGATTGTTGCGTGTACACTCTTTGTTGGGTGATTACTATCAGGCCATTAAAGTTTTGGAACCCATTGAAATCCACAAAAAATCAACCTATTCTCATATTCCTGCTTGTCAGATTTCCACCTCGTATTATGTAGGCTTTGCCTATATGATGATGCGCCGTTATGCTGATGCCATCCGCACCTTCTCCGATATTCTTTTGTACATTCAACGCACAAAACAATTGTACAGCACTCGTTCATATCAAAACGATCAAATCAACAAACAAGCCGAACAAATGTACCATTTGTTAGCCATTTGCTTGGTCTTGCATCCCCAGTGCATCGATGAATCCATCCAACAAGTGTTGCGTGAGAAGAACTATCACGATGCCATGTTCAAAATGCAATGTGGTGATTTGGATGTATTTAAATCGTTCTTTTTGTTCGCTTGTCCACGTTTTGTCAGTCCTTGTCCTCCAGCTGCTGATGCTCCCATGGAGGATTACGTTAAAGATCCCATGGAACATCAGTTGCAAGTATTCATGGATGAAGTTAGACAACAAGCTGATTTACCCACCACCCGCTCTTATTTGAAACTTTACACCACCTTGCCATTGGCCAAGTTGGCTTCGTTCATTGATTCGAATGCTAGTGAGGATGATGTTTCTAAATTGTTGATCCGTTTATTGTGCTTCAAGCACAAGATGCGTAATTTGGTTTGGACTAAGGGTTCCAGTGGTTTAGAGGGCAAATTCAAATCTGGTTCAGAGGTAAGTTGTGTTTTTTTATTTTTATTTTTTTGTAACAATATTAAATGATTTTTTTTTTTTCGTTTTTTAGTTGGATTTCTATATTGATGATAACATGATTCATATTGCCGACACTAAGGTATCACATCGTTATGGCGATTTCTTCGTACGCAAAATTTTGAAATTCAACGATTTAAATCGCAAATTGAAAAATATTAACATTTAAATTATTATTTTAATCTAATATATAAAGAACTTGATTTTGTATCGTATATAACTTGTAGTTTATTAACTAACTTTTGTGACTTTTTCCCATTATAAGATGTAATTAAAGAAATAAAAAGATAAGGCATTTATTTAAATGCTTTGAAAAAGTCTAAATTTTTGTGTAAGATACACAGGATGCAGGATGCAATTTTTGTAAATGGATATACCGGTCCATGTACAGCACTTTGCTCAAGTACTTGAGCTATCTAATCTCTGACCATTAATGCCCCGTTGCCTAACTTCCGAGATGTAAAACATCACTTCCGTTTACAACCAAGCAGATAGAATGGCTTCTGTTGATTTGGCAACAGCACTTGGAGATGTAACCGGTAGAGCGAAGTACGAATCCATCAAACAAGCCTGTGTTAATTCTGATATGAACAGAGTTTACTCTGAACAAGGAAGGGAAATTCAATGGTATCAATTGTATATGATACCTTTCATACATAACCAGACAACCCAGCACACTTCCCATTTATCCGACATAAGAGAAAAACATACGACACATTTATAATAGGTGCGGCCCGCTGTACTCAAATTCATTCCGAATACAATTAATACCAACTCATTGCCAACGCTTAGTTCCACAGTCACTCCTCTGTGGGGTATCTGTTCTTTCGGCAACAGAACTGAACTTATCCCGAAATGTTGACTTTACCTTACATCAGTCTTTTAACCGCAACTTACTCTTCCCGCGAAAGCCACTACGTAGATCCCGAAGGCACCTCAACAAGGACATAGTCTTGCGGGCAACTGGCCACGCGTAGTACCAGATTATATGGTTCCCTGGTTAGATCTCTGTTCAATTTATGCAAGGACTAAGCCAGGCAATAAACTGTAAACACCATTTTTAAGTCCCGGCAGACTAGAGGTGTTGGTAGCACGTATCTACCCCCGGATTGCAATACACCATTGCATCTGTCATCAAGGATAATATGCCCGGCGCCGTCTGTGTGTTTGTTGAAATCAGTTTTTAGAGGATCCCAGATATCGGCGAGATCCGAATCTTCAATAATTCTGTTAGACATGCTTTCGAGATGATCGCTATTTAAAATCATCAAAATCGGAGATATTCAAGACAACCTCTGAAAATTTCACCAAAAAAACTTTTCTTCATGCTTTGATAAATAAGCAACAACAACACTGTGAATTGGAAAAATATGTACATGTGTATGTTGTTGTTGTAACAGCTTGATTGTGGCCGATAGTTCTTTCCTGAACTATCGCTGTCGCTGGGTTGACAATCTTTGGCCGAGTATGACTCGGGTCGTTCCGGAGCAAAGATCCAATTGTCGTGGGATTGTGTATGTAGATGTATTTGGTTTTATTACGATATGTATTTTGTTTTGTATGTTTGGATGATGTTGGCTTCATTGAGTTATACATTTAGTTTTCTTTTCGTGAATTATGTTCGTTCCTTTCCCTTCCTTTTGTTTTGCTTTTAGTGTAATAAAAATGTAGTCAGGGAAAAATTTTAAATTTATAAAACTAATATGTTTAAAATGCACTACTATGGTGAAGGGTATATAATATTCGGCATAGCTGAATATAGTACTCTTACTTGTTTTTTATAAAAAGTTTATAACAATCTGCTATTAAAACACTTTGGCTAATTTTATAAATATTTGTTTATTTTTTGTTAATATAACATTTAAAAAACATTTATATTACAAAGTTTAAAACTTTTCTTATTTCTTTTTCTTTTTGTTTTTGGTGTGCGTTGTTAACTTCTATTTTTTATTTTTCTTTCTTGTTGTTTTATAAAAAGGTTTCCAAATAAATTTGTGTGTGTGTATAGTTTAGTGCAAAATGTTTCATTTGTTATGTTTGAAAATTTTATTAATTTTGATATTTGCCAAATAAAATTAAATTTTAAAGTCTTAAAAGCTAAAAAAGATGTACGTACATATTCTGTTTACTTAATTTGGAACGTTAAAATCATTTATTTATATTATAGGTGGACATATTTGTGTAACACTTTCACACCAGTTAAATATTCATAATAATTATATAGTCTAGTCTTTAGTCTAGTCTATAGTCTAGTCTATAGTCTAGTCTATAGTCTAGTCTATAGTCTAGTCTGTAGTCTAGTCTTTAGTCTAGTCTATAGTCTAGTCTATAGTCTAGTCTATAATCTGATCTATAGTCTAGTATAGATCAGATTATAGAATAGTCTATAGTCTAGTCTATAGTCTAGTCTATAGTCTAGTCTATAGTCTAGTCTATAGTCTAGTCTATAGTCTAGTCTATAGTCTAGGCTATAGTCTAGTCTATAGTCTAGTCTAT
Organism: Lucilia cuprina; assembly: GCF_022045245.1. Taxonomy (NCBI): domain Eukaryota; kingdom Metazoa; phylum Arthropoda; class Insecta; order Diptera; family Calliphoridae; genus Lucilia; species Lucilia cuprina. Next base: position 50,869,515 of record NC_060953.1, on the reverse strand, counting down.
AGTCTAGTCTATAGTCTAGTCTATAGTCTAGTCTATAGTCTAGTCTATAGTCTAGTCTATAGTCTAGTCTATAGTCTAGTCTATAGTCTAGTCTATAGTCTAGTCTATAGTCTAGTCTATAGTCTAGTCTATAGTCTAGTCTATAGTCTAGTCTATAGTCTAGTCTATAGTCTAGTCTATAGTCTAGTCTATAGTCTAGTCTATAGTCTAGTCTATAGTCTAGTCTATAGTCTAGTCTATAGTCTAGTCTATAGTCTAGTCTATAGTCTAGTCTATAGTCTAGTCTATAGTCTAGTCTATAGTCTAGTCTATAGTCTAGTCTATAGTCTAGTCTATAGTCTAGTCTATAGTCTAGTCTATAGTCTAGTCTATAGTCTAGTCTATAGTCTAGTCTATAGTCTAGTCTATAGTCTAGTCTATAGTCTAGTCTATAGTCTAGTCTATAGTCTAGTCTATAGTCTAGTCTATAGTCTAGTCTATAGTCTAGTCTATAGTCTAGTCTATAGTCTAGTCTATAGTCTAGTCTATAGTCTAGTCTATAGTCTAGTCTATAGTCTAGTCTATAGTCTAGTCTATAGTCTAGTCTATAGTCTAGTCTATAGTCTAGTCTAGTCTATAGTCTAGTCTATAGTCTAGTCTATAGTCTAGTCTATAGTCTAGTCTATAGTCTAGTCTATAGTCTAGTCTATAGTCTAGTCTATAGTCTAGTCTATAGTCTAGTCTATAGTCTAGTCTATAGTCTAGTCTATAGTCTAGTCTATAGTCTAGTCTATAGTCTAGTCTATAGTCTAGTCTATAGTCTAGTCTATAGTCTAGTCTATAGTCTAGTCTATAGTCTAGTCTATAGTCTAGTCTATAGTCTAGTCTATAGTCTAGTCTATAGTCTAGTCTATAGTCTAGTCTATAGTCTAGTCTATAGTCTAGTCTATAGTCTAGTCTATAGTCTAGTCTATAGTCTAGTCTATAGTCTAGTCTATAGTCTAGTCTATAGTCTAGTCTATAGTCTAGTCTATAGTCTAGTCTATAGTCTAGTCTATAGTCTAGTCTATAGTCTAGTCTATAGTCTAGTCTATAGTCTAGTCTATATCTAGTCTATAGTCTAGTCTATAGTCTAGTCTATAGTCTAGTCTATAGTCTAGTCTATAGTCTAGTCTATAGTCTAGTCTATTCTAGTCTATAGTCTAGTCTATAGTCTAGTCTATAGTCTAGTCTATAGTCTAGTCTATAGTCTAGTCTATAGTCTAGTCTATAGTCTAGTCTATAGTCTAGTATATAGTCTAGTCTATAGTCTAGTCTATAGTCTATAGTCTAGTCTAGTCTATAGTCTAGTCTAGTCTATAGTCTAGTCTAGTCTATAGTCTAGTCTAGTCTATAGTCTAGTCTAGTCTTGTATAGTCTAGTCTATAGTCTAGTCTAGTCTATAGTCTAGTCTATAGTCTAGTCTATAGTCTAGTCTATAGTCTAGTCTATAGTCTAGTCTATAGTCTAGTCTATAGTCTAGTCTATAGTCTAGTCTATAGTCTAGTCTATAGTCTAGTCTATAGTCTAGTCTATAGTCTAGTCTATAGTCTAGTCTATAGTCTAGTCTATAGTCTAGTCTATAGTCTAGTCTTCAGTCTAGTCTATAGTCTAGTCTATAGTCTAGTCTATAGTCTAGTCCATTATTTTAGTTATTTATTCATAATAAATTGTTTAGTTTTTCTTTTTTGAAATTGTGACATTAGATTTAGTTTTAGTTATGGAATTATGGAGATTTTTTGTTTTAAATTTTAGTTAAAATATCTTTAGTTTACAATGACAATTTACAATCATGTTGTTGTCTTTGTTTAAATTATTTACTTTTTTTATTTTGTTGGCAATTCTTTGGTAAATAAATATTTTTTTTTAAATTTCAATTATCAAATATACAACAAAAATATGGTGTTTATTTTAATTAAATTGTTGGGTTTTTTATATAAAATTAGTACAATTGATTACATAAATAGTTAAATAATATGAAAATATACAAATTAAAAAAAAATCATTACACTTATAAAACTAAAATTGGTTTACAATTGGTTACACAAAACACCTTAATAACGAAATAAAAATATAGAATAGTAAAATAATGTGATGACCTATATGTTAATTATTACTTTTTTTAAACAACTAAATACACTAAAAATTCTTTACACAAAAAAATTTTAGAATATTATCTCATCTTGTAGACTTTTATTTTAAGTTTTCTTTAAAAAGTTATTATGATTAAGTGTGAAAATTGTTTAAACAATCAATATTGCCGTGATTATGCTGTTTTATTAATCTGTTAGTTGCTATTATTTAGCCAATAGGCGTTGGACGTTGATTGATATCGACCAGGTAAATGTCTCGATGATTTTGTAATACAAAATCTACAAACGCATTAATGGGTGCAATTTCATCGAGTGAGGTTGTATTTTTACCAGACCATAAAAAGTTTGGTCCAAACACTATGGCCAAATTGGATGAAGTCATTTTATTAAGATCTTCACATTCCATAACCTGTTAATAAAGGAAGGAATTCAATTAGTATTAGTTTTCTATAAAAATTTTACACTTTTAAAACAATTTCTGCAAAAACTTTTTAATTTTTAAATAATTTCTATAAAAACTTTAAATTTAAAACAATTTTATATAATTTTTTTTTAAATTTGGAATAAATTTCTATAAAACCTTTTGCATTTTGAAACAATTTCTTTTAATATTTTCAATGTTGTATAATTTTCTGTAAAACCTTTCAATATTAAAACATTTTTTTAAATAAAATTTTCAATATTCTTTTTTTTATAAAAAAATTTCAATTTTAAAACCATTTCTAATAAAATCTTTTAAATTTGGAATAAATTTCGATAAAACCGTTTCCTTTTTGAAACATTTTCTATAAGATCTTTTAATTTAGAAACAACTCCTATTGAAATTGTTAAATTTAAAACAATTTCTATAAAAATTTTTCAATAAATTTGAAATAAATTTGGCAATTCAATTCAATTTTGTAACAATTTTTGTAAGATCTTTTAATTTCAAAACAATTCCTATTTTAAACAATTTCTACAAAAATTTTTCAATAAATTTGTAATAAATTTCGCAATTTGATTCAATTTTTAAAACATTTTTTGTAAGATCTTTTAATTTCGAAACAATTCCTATTTTAAACAATTTCTGCAAAGACTATTCAATTTGAAACGATTTCTATAAAAACTTATTAATATTGGAAAAAATTCTCAAAAATAAAGTTTCAATATTAAAACATTTTTTAAATAAAATTTTCAATATACTTTTTTTCTTTAAAAATTTTCAATTTTAAAACAATTTCTATTCAAACTTTTTTTTTTTGAAAAATCTTTTAAATTTGAAATAAATATCTCAATTCAATTCAATTTTGTAACATTTTTTGTAAGATCTTTTAATTTCAAAACAATTACTATTTTAAACAATTTCTACAAAATTTTTTCAATAAATTTGGAATAAATTTGGCGATTCGATTCAATTTTGAAACATTTTTTGTAAGATCTTTTAATTTCGAAACAATTCCTATTTTAAACAATTTCTGCAAAAACTGTTCAATTTGAAACGATTTCTATAAAAATTTATTAATATTGAAAAAAATTCTCAAAAAAAAGTTTCAATATTGAAACATTTTTTAAATAAAATTTTCAATATACTTTTTTTCTTTAAAAATTTTCAATTTTAAAACAATTTCTATTAAAACAATTTTTTTTTTTGAAAAATCTTTTAAATTTGGAATAAATTTTTCAATTCAATTCAATTTTGTAACATTTTTTGTAAGATCTTTTAATTTCGAAACAATTTCTATTAAAACTGTTAAATTTGAAACAATTTCTTCAAAAATTATTCAATTTAAAACGATTTCTATAAAAACTTATCAAATTTGAAAAAAAAAATTGCAAAAAAAATGTTTAAATATTTTCAATATTGTACAATTTTCTATAAAATTGTTCAATATTAAAAAAATTTTTAAATAAACTTTTCAAAATTGTTTTACTATAAAAAATATTCAATTTTTAATCAATTTCTATAAAAATTTTGAATAAAAACAAAAATTTTTCAATGTTTTCCGCAAAAAATTTTAAATATTGAAAAATTTTACAAAAAAAAAATATGAATATTACAAAATTTATTTTATTAAGAGCGAGTTTTTCAGATAAAGATAATCTACATTCTTTCTTTAAACCTAGTTTAATATATGTTTTGTGTTTTTCAGTAAACTGTAACGTAACTTAGGGCGAGTTTTTCCGATAAAGATATTCTTCATTCTTTGGTTAAACCTGGTTTAATATATGTTTCGTGTTTTTCTGTTATGAGTAAAATTACATATTATCTTAGTTTAACTGAGTGTAATTGGCCAATTAAACTCAAGTTATAGGTGAGAAAACACAATTAACAAAAACAATAAAACAATGATTTCGGAAGAACAAATACTTAATATTATAAGTAAATTGCAATTTTCTGATTTGTTTTGTTTTATTTTTTATTGTTATAAATGTTTTTTTTACATTTTCCATTTTACAAAATTATTGTTTGCAAAAAAATCGCTGTTCATTGTTTATGTTTTTGAGTGAAAAGTTGGCAATACTAACAAAGTTAACTGAGCTTAAATCTAAAACTGAAAAACACAACCCGAGTTTAATCTAACAGCAAGTTAAGCCTAGTTTAACTGAAGAGTAAGAAACCCGCCATTATTATCTTAGTTTAACTGAGTATTATTGGCCAATTAAACTTAAGATATAAGTGAGAAAACACAATTAACAAAAACAATAAAAAGATGATTTTGGAAGAACAAAAACTTTATGTTTTAGGTAAATTGCAATTTTCTGAATTGTTTTGTTTTATTTATTACTGTTTTAAATGTTTATTTAACATTTTTTTAAAATTTTTCATTTTACAAAAGTATTATTTGCAAAAAACAGTTGTTCTTTGTTTATGTTTTTTATTAAAAACTTGGCAATACCAACAAAATTAACTGAACTTAAATCCATAACTGAAAAACACAATCATCAGTTAAAGTCCGCCTAAATTTGTTCTGAGTTTAATCTAACAGCAAGTTAAGCCTAGTTTAACTGAGTAGTAAGAAACCAGCCCTAAAACATTTTCTATAAAAAAATCTCTAAAAACTTTACAACACTGAACAAATTTCTTTATAAATATTTTAATACTTACTCTTACTAAAAATTCTACAATATATTTAAATAATTCATAGTTTTCTTCAGGTAATCTTTCGCGTATTAACATAGTTACATTGCGTGATCTGTCCTCTTTGGGCCATTCTAAAATTATACACAATGAAAAGTATCTACTCAATAGTTCTACGATTCTTTGCTACTTACCCAAAAAACTAGTTATTTCATCATAGAGTTCAAATGTTAATAACGGTTCGGAAAGATCTCTAAGAAAACTTTTTAATAGACCAGCTATAACATGTACATTAACATCTTTAAGATCAACATCTTCACCGCGATTAACACGATCTTTTAGAGCTATAATTTCACTATGATTACCGGAACGACGAAATATACCCTCTGTATCGATCATACCGGTAATGGAGAGCGAATCAACACATTTGCGTACAATCGGTGGAATGGAATTTAAACATGGACTATTAGTAACTATAAATTTAAGGGTTACCCCAAATTGTGTTGTTTTTGCCATGTGTGAAGTACTGATATTGTTATTACTATTAGTAGCGTATTTACGATTATGATTTAGACGATCATCTAGATCACATATATTATCAGGTAGCTTAAGCTTTGATAGTCCCAAAGCTTGACGTAGTTCATCTAAACTGGATATATAGACTAACTTTTTGCGAAACTTTTCACTGATAAAGGGACTAAAGAAGTTCCATATGACACGTATAAACCAGGTGGGATGAACCACATATAGATTTTTAAGATTTTTGCGAAAATTACGATCAAGTTCTTTATATGAATTCCATAGAAATTGTGCAGAAGGTTTATTGTCCTCCTTTAGGCCTTGATGGAAATACACTAATATATAATCGTTTTCAACAAAAGGTTCAATTTCTTTAATAACATCTCTAAAACAATAAAAAAACAAAATTGGTAAATATTTGGAAATTTTTACTTATTAACGAAAAATTATATTACCAACCTTATAAATATTTCCATTTGTGATTTCTCTGGAAATCTAGAGGCGTATATAGCAAATATATGACGTCCTTGTTTATCGGTACCCAAAAAATCACAATTTGTACGTTTAGGAGAAATGCTGAAATTTTCAGTTTCTTCTCTTAATTGATCTTCGAAATCATCTTCCAAAGGATTAACTATATCCTCAGGTTCATCATGACAATCTTGTTTATAAAATAAAATTGTTTAAACTTATTGTAAGAATGATTTAGACTTAAACTTATTTACCTTCAGTTACCACAAAATCATCATCCATAACATCATCTAAAGAAATTTAATTTGAAATTATATTTTATTTTCATTTAAATTTTTTTTAAATTAAGTACTCACTTTGTGGTGCTATGGGTGTGGCTAACAATTCTGTATCATCAAATTCGAGTTTGGGTTCAAAATCATGTAAATCCGATAGACTGGGTTGTGGTTCATCGGAATTTTCTACTAGTGGATTTATAGCAGGTCCTAGACGATTAACACGAAACTCATTATATCCATTATTTTAATTCAAATTTATAAAGTGCATTAAGTACATACTAATAATTCAATTAGTAATAACGCCTTTTTACTTATATTTTTGGCAGTTTTTTTTAGTATTTGTGATTATTTTAGTTTGTTTTGTTTTATTATTTTGAGAAAATAAATCAAATGTTGTTGGGTGTAAAGAAAAAGTTTTAATTTAATATTATTATTATTACAAAGAGACCAAACAAGAAGAAAATCTATACAAAAATAACACAACATTTATTTGAAATAAAAAGAAATATAATTGAAATAAAAACTAATATGAATGTGAAAGAAATTTGAAAAAAAATTAATTACATACAGGTGAATAATTGACTAAAGATTTATTATGTTGCAAGTACTTCATGAGATTATTAATGGCAGGTTCTTTGTATATTCCAATATAGAAAGTTTCTATAAAGAACTTCGATATTTAAAAATTGTTTAACAAAATTTCAATACAATTGGGATAATTCATGTCAACTTTTAAATCCTATAAAAACTGTTTATATTGAATAATGTTCTATAAAAAATATTCAATATTGAAACATTTTTTAACGAGTAGGAAAGTATAGTCGGGCATGGCCGACCATATAATACCCTACACCATGAGTATATTTTTAAAATTTTTACTTTTTATAAAATTTTTATTTTTTATAAAGAAAGTTTTATGTTGAATATTACCAATAATTCCAAAAATATTTAAGCAATTTATTGATAAAAAACTAAAATTTCTAAATAAGGCTTTATATAGGTCAAATATGGACCGATCCTCGGTTAATTTGGGAAAAGGATATATTTCTAAATAACAGTCTTGTTTAGTTTCATTGCGATACAAATGGTTACAAGTCAATTTTAGACGTTTAAGTCATTTTTTGAAGGGGGGTTTGTATGGGGGCTAGGGTCAAATATAGGCCGATCCTTACGAAAATCTGCAGTGTCATTTATACTTATATAAAACTTATGTGTGCCAATTTTTAAAGAGATAGCAGAATATTATACGTAATTATGGCATAAAAAGTTCAAATCGGGGGGTACGGTTGTATGGGGGCTAGGTGAAATAATGGACCGATTTCAACCATTTTCGTCCCTGTGCCAAAAAACATGCTTGGTCCAAATTTCATCAAATTATCTTGAAAATTGCGGCCTGTACCTTGCGCACAAGGTTTACATGGACATCCAGCCAGCCGGACAGACGTACGGACGGACGGACATGTCTTAATCGACTCAAAAAATGATTCTGAATTGATCGGTATACTTTAAGATGGGTATTATACCAATATTTTTGTATGTTACAAACATCAGCAAAAACGTATAATACCCTCCCACTATAGTGGTGTAGGGTATAAAAACTTTTCAATATTAAAATATTTCCTCTAAACACTTTTCAATATTCTAAAAAAATTCATAAAAAATTTTTCTATAAACATTTTTCAATAACGGAAAATTATCTAAAAAAGTTAAAAAAAAATTGTTTCTTTTAAAACAATTTCAATAAAAAAATATTTAACATTGCAAAATTTTGGGATTATTTTTTTTTTTTTAATTTAAAATCCATTTTCTACATCAGACTAATTTTTCCCTGTTCTTATCAACAATGTTCATTACATCCGTTTTAATTTTAAAACGGATGTAATGAACATTTTGTTTACATGAACTCGTAAACAAAATCTTTTTTATTATTATTGTTAAATATTTAACAACTACGTATTTATTAAAAATTATTAAATACTCTCTGAATCATATTAAATACATATATAAATGTATGTTTTTTTGTGAAATGCTTGTGATGGATTTAATAATGGTGGATTTATGTACATGCGAAATATTTATATTTTACACCTTATCGATACAACAAAATAATAAGGTAAAAGAAATGATTAATTACCTGGAAGACGTGGTATATTCATATTTCTATGATCCATGGCAAACAATAAAGCCAATGATTTAATAGTTGATTAGTTTGTGGCTAAAATTAGATAATTTTAAAAATAATGAATAATTTCAAAATTAAGGAAAAAATTTATTTAAAATAAAAATTAGAACTAAAAGAGTAATGTTATAATAAGCTAAACTTAAAATAAATATTCCGTAATCTGCAAATGTATAAATGAGTATAAAGTGCACGAAAAAAGCACGTATCATTTAAAATTTGTATATATGTATATATGTCTGTTATCTTTCAATATTAATCATGTTTCTATACTTTTATTAAAAATATACAGATGAATGTAGTTTTAACAGGAATTCCGCATTTTCAGGTTTTCCCGTTTTTAATTTCTTGATCATGCCTAAAACTTTCAAAAATTATGTTAAATAGTGAAGTAGAATTCACCTTAAATTAGAACTGAACTAAAAATGAACTAGAAGTGAACTAGAACTGAAGTAAAACTGAACTAGAACTGAACTAGAACAGAACTGAACTAAAACAGAACTAGAACAGAACTGAACTAGAATAGTACTGAACCAGAACTAGAGCTGAAATAGAACTGAACTAGAACTAAACTAGAACTGAACTAGAATTGAACTAGAACTGAACTAGAACTGAACTAGAACTGAACTAGAACTAAACTAGAATTGAACTAGAACTGAACTAGAACTGAACTAGAACTGAACTAGAACTGAACTAGAACTGAACTAGAACTGAACTAGAACTGAACTAGAACTGAACTAGAACTGAACTAGAACTGAACTAGAACTGAACTAGAACTGAACTAGAACTGAACTAGAACTGAACTAGAACTGAACTAGAACTGAACTAGAACTGAACTAGAACTGAACTAGAACTGAACTAGAACTGAACTAGAACTGAACTAGAACTGAACTAGAACTGAACTAGAACTGAACTAGAACTGAACTAGAACTGAACTAGAACTGAACTAGAACTGAACTAGAACTGAACTAGAACTGAACTAGAACTGAACTAGAACTGAACTAGAACTGAACTAGAACTGAACTAGAACTGAACTAGAACTGAACTAGAACTGAACTAGAACTGAACTAGAACTGAACTAGAACTGAACTAGAACTGAACTAGAACTGAACTAGAACTTGAACTAGAACTGAACTAGAACTGAACTAGAACTGAACTAGAACTGAACTAGAACTGAACTAGAACTGAACTAGAACTGAACTAGAACTGAACTAGAACTGAACTAGAACTGAACTAAAACTGAACTAGAACTGAACTAAAACTGAACTAGAACTGAACTAAAACTGAACTAAAACTGAACTAGAACTGAACTAGAACTGAACTAGAACTGAACTAGAACTGAACTAAAACTCAGCTTGAACTGAACTAGAACTGAACTAGAACTGAACTAGAACTTAACTAGAACTTAACTAGAACTTAACTAGAACTGAACTAGAACAGAACTACAATTGGACTAAAACTTAAATAAAAAAAACTTAAAAAAAATCTCTACAGAAAGAGAATTAGGATGAAATTAAAAATATACTAAAATAATACTTTTATTGATATTAAAGCTGGTTTCATTTTTAGTGTTGAATGAATTTTTAATTTCTCTAGTGTTAGAAATTTTTATATACATACATATTACTTTTATATTAAAATACAGATTAAACATTCGACTTGAAGTTTATTACAACGTTCAGTTTTTGTGCATGAAACAATTTTGTGTAAAACAAATTTAATATTAAAATAATTGCAAATAAGAAAATTTAAAGTATTCCTACAAATTGTACATTGTTATTTTGTTAATTTACCTATAATTATATTTATAACGGAAAAAGAAAAACAAAGTTATCAGTTCATGACGTCACTCAATACAGCAGCAGAAGTTCATATACACATCTATGCATATATGTATGTTTATTAGATTGGCTCGTAAAAAATATGTTTGCTTAGGAAAAGATAAATTTTAAAATTAACAGTACTTTTTAGACATTATAAATTTTTGTAAAATATAATTTTTTTTCATAGACTAGACCATAAACTGACCACTTGTGATGGCCCCTAGCCACCTGACTACCTAGGTGACCGACCATTTTAACATGGTCTTGTCCTACGAGAAAGTCAATCGTCACTCTACACCCTTCAAAGAGACAGTAAAGAGACCATTGCCTCCGCTCTCGCTTACAAAGGGAACACTAAAGTGACGACTGTCTTCATTCTCGTTTACAAAGAGTTTATTTGTGATGAAAGTCCAAAAACATACGAATTGGAGTCAACCAGGTGGTAAGATATTAGTGGAACTAAAATTTAAAAATTTCAAATGTCTACTCTCCAGAATACTATGGGAAAATAATGTGACGATTGACCCAAAAGATATAAATTTGAGTCCACCAGATGGTGGCATATTAGTAGAAAGTAATAATCATTTCTCCAAAAGATGGGTAAAATAACTACTTTCGGAAGTACAAAAAAAAACAACTTTTAAGAGTATAATCTCTAGGTTATTTGAGGACAGTAAAGAGACGACTGTCTCCGCTCCCGCTTAGAAAGGGGACACTAAAGTGACGACTGCCTTCATTCCCGATTACAAAGGGTACATTCGTGACGAATGACCCAAAACATTCGAATTACGATCATCCATGTGGTTAACTATTAGTGGAAATTACTGACTTTTTCGTATGCATTGACTCTTTGTCGAACTGCTGGGTAGTTATTTACACAATTGACACTTGTATTGACTAGGGTATGGTTTGGTAAATAGACTTCCTATACAACTATAAATAGACTGACTATTCTTTAATAGTAAATTACAACTTTAAATCTGAAAATAGTATTTATTTTAGTAAATAAAAAAAAAATTTTAATCTATTTTTGTAGGGACCTATCTAATGTTCATACACAAAGTTAAATGCAAATTGTTGGTGTAGTTATTATTTTGTTTGGAAAGTAAGAAAGAAAATAAAAATAATATGCAGTTTCATGTAAATTTGATTAGTATAGACTTGCAAAGTTGTTACATGTATATATGTATATGAATGTATGCAAATTAATGCATTATTTTATAAAAAATATTTGCCTAAATAAATCACTTCATTTTAGAAAAAAGTAATGTTTTTTTTCATGTCTTTTTTATTATATTTTGTTGAAGCTCGGGGAGTCGAATAAAAACAGACACACACACACCCTAATATAGAAAATCAGACTTGGCAAAAACTGTATATTTTTGGTTTTTATATTTTCTAATACACGTAGTCAACTTTAGTTTTTTTAACGACTTTATATTATTTTTATCTATTACTTGAACTGTTTAATTTTATGATAGATATTGATAAAACCCTTTTTGTTAATTGCGTAGGTTGTTTGGTTACCTTGTTACTCACTCTTTTTTTTTTTTTGCAAGAAGTCTTAAGCAAAAACAATTTTAGTTTTTGTTCAACTTTGTCTTTGTTATTTGTAAATATTTATGAAAAATCTTTTGTTTATTTTAATTTTCCATTTGATATAATAAACTTTATTGTGTTATTTTAAATATTTACTAAAGTTGCTATATATTTATTATACTTTAATATTTTTATTTTGATAAAAACTTGAATGAAATTTTGTTTTTTCGTTTTGCACATATACGAATTTTATATATTTTTTTATTTTTCTTATCGTTTATGTCAAAGGAGAATTTAAATAAGATGTTCATTAAAGCTTTAATGTAAATTTTTTATACATGACTTTTGACAGTTGTAATAAACAAAACAATAACAAAACTGCAGTAATATTGAGAGATATTTTGACAACACACATAACCTTATATATATTTCGTTGCACAAAGAAAACATAAAAAATAACAACTCTGTTAAGTGGGTTAACACAACAATGTCGATAAGGCCGTACTTCACACTCTCATTAATTGTCATAAATTTCCCTTTTTATTGACATAGGAAATTCCCAAAATAAACCAAAAAAAATAAATTGCAGGTGAAGTGATTTTTCTATTTTTTACTTCAGCATGGAATTTGTTTAATTAATATTTTCATGAAATAGTGTTAATTGTTAAAGAAAATAAGACGAAAAAGTTATAAAATAATGTAATTTTAAACAACGATTAAATAAACAAATGAATTATAATAACAAATAATAGACTTTGATTTAGAAAATATACATAACAAATATATAAATCTACGTGTTCTTTCTTTGCTGGTCAACTAGTTGAACTTTGACTTAAAATATTAAAACATCTTTGATGAACTTTTCACTTTCACTTTTTACGTTAACAAAACTATAATTGCTAAATCACCCAAAAAATCTAATAAACAAACGAAACGTACAAAATCCGGTAAAATGGCCACTAAAAGAAAACCCATACGACCCAATGTGTATACGGGGCCACAAATGAATTTTCGCGGGGGACCCGATGTAACTAGATCTGAAGCCAAAGGTACACGTCCCACTGCTCCTCCCACAAGCATTAGGGAAATAATGGTCATGATGATAATGCACATTTGTAAAAAGACCATTTTCTTTGATACGAATCTTAAGGTGGCTTTGTATTTGGGCAGTTTGTTTATAATATCATTAATTGGTGATTTTATACCATTTCCCAAGACGTATTTTGCCCGTTCGGATAATATGTTTAATGTTTATTTTGTAAAAATTGGTTGGGGTTGGACTCTATTGTTTTCGGTGCCATTTGTGGTGATGACTTCATATACACTGTGCTGCGGTGACATGAAGAAGTTATTGCGTCATCATATCCCACGTATTGCTATTGCTACATTCTTTTGGTTTTTCTGGACGAAGTTGTTTAATGTTATCGAGACGTCATATGGAAAATGTACAGTTAAAGGTAAGTGCTGGTTTTTATAAGTGTAAATATTGTTTTTTTTTCTGTTGTATGAGAAGTACTTTTGTTGTAGTAGTTTGAAAACAGTCTTTATATGCACGCTCCTAGGAGTTGTTGTTGTAACAGGTTGGCTGTTGGCTGGTTGGTCTTTCCTAGGGAAACACCTTCCGAACAAAATTACATTTTTACTAAAATTTATACTTTAAGATAGTTTTCAAAATTTTCACAAATTTGTTCTTAAAAAAGTTTTCACAAAAATGTTTCTTCAAAAATTAAATCTATATATAGAAAAGAGTAGCGTTACTGACTGACTGACTGACTGACAGATTCATCATCGCACAGCACAAACGGCTGAACCTAGAATCATGAAATTTTGACAGTAAATGTGTTTTTGGTTATGTAGATCCACTAAGGAGGGATTTTTGGAAATTTGTACATTTACGGGTAAAAAGGGGAAAAAGAACTTAAACTTAATTATCTTACACAATATTTGTGATACAAGAAAAGTTTTAAATGCACCTGTATCTACTCTTAAAATGAGCAGATGGGTGTCTGGTACTTTTTTGAAATTCGTACTTTTAAGGGGTAAAAAATGCGTTACAAAGGCGATTTTGGTACCATTTTTGGCCCTTTATAACTTTTGTACTAATTAATATAATAAAATTTTTTTAAATATTTTAGATACATCTCCCAAAATTATGAGACACCTATTTCGTACTTTTTTAAAATTTAGTCCATTTTGGGTGTAAAAGAGAGAAAACTGAAAATACCATAAATATGGTACTTTTTTAGCACATTAAGAAAACTTTTTTGGTTTATTGAATTATTCCTATTAAATTACGTACTAAGTCTGTAATAATATTATTGTAATAAAATGTTTGCTATTTCACTGGGGAAAAAGTACCAAAAAGAAAAAAAAAACAGGAAATTTTATTTTATTCAAACTCATTGAGCCAATTTTTATAAAATTTCAAAAAGTAGTTTATTTATTCACAAAAAAATAAGATATTGGAATATTATTTTGGAATTCGAGTACTAAGGTCTATATAGGACCAAATTCGTGTAAATTGTTTGCTACCTTTTTGAAAACACAATTTTTCTCGAACAAATGAATGCAGATTTGAATCGTTTGAGTTTTATCTGTTATATAAAGATTTAAATACGGAACATTTTGTAAACTTAATTTTCGAAAAAAGTATATTTCTAAGCGAAAAGGGGAAACATTGTACTCTTTTTATTAGTACTTTCCACTTAGGTAAAATTTATTCCATTTTTGGTACTTTTTCTTTCTTCAAATGATACTCTATGTATGTTCTTTAATATGAACTCAAAACACATGATTATTAGAGACAACTTTTTAGTACTTTTTATTTCATAAATTGTACTTTTTTTAATTTTCTAAAATATTCAACCTAGGAACATTAATTTTAACATACATGGTATTGACTGAATAATATTCTGAAGTCGGAACTATTTCGTACTTTTCTATTCTTCAAATAGTACCTTTTAGATTCTTTATAATGGTTAAACGAAACACACGGTCCTTATTAAATGAGAATTTATTGAGAGAGTTTATTGTACTTTTTCGTTTTTCCGATGGTTGTTTTTGATATTTTTACGATATTGAATATAGATATTGAAAATAAAATTTAAAATGTAGGGACCTTAGTGAATGAGTATCTACTGAAAGGGACTTTTGGTACTTTTTCATTCATCAAATTATATTTTTTGAATTTTATATAATATTGAACATAGAAACATAAATGTTATTATTAAATGATGAATGAACTTTCGGTTGATACAGTTGTCGCTGGGTTGACAATCTTTTGCCGAGTATGACTCGGGTCGTTCCGGAGCGAAGATAAAATTTTCGTGGGAACGATTTATTAGAGGTATTTTATGTTACTTTTTTCAAATATTACTTTCAATAATGTGGAAGCAAAATGAATGAAACTAAAAATATAATCTTCTTACTAAATGCGAATTTAATCATGTAATATTGAACGTATAAAACTGAAACATTAAAAAATGATTAATCAATTTTCATTTTCTATAAAAGTAAACAAAATTTTGAATTTAAGTTAGGGTAGCGAAGCATCCAGGGTATGCTAGTATTATATATAAAACATTCAATATTCTCAACAAAATCTCAATCAAAATTTAAATTTTTTTTCATTAGAACTAGAAATAATTTCTCATTAAAAAAATAAAACTTTTATTTTCAGGTTTTTCTACCAAATCAAGTTGTCTTCGAGCTGGTCACTTATGGAATGGATTCGATATATCTGGTCATGCTTTTATACTTATACACTCGAGTCTAGTACTAATCGAAGAAGCTAGACCCATTATTAAATGGGAAGCTATTAAAGAACATTTACGCAATGAACTACATGATCGTTCTATAGCCGAAACATCAAGCACAAATCCTCTACGTAATCTTAACGATGAACAAATGCGTAATTTGAAATTTCTTTATGAACGTCTAACACCCATAATACGCACTTTATTCATTGGTATGGCTGCCTTGCAATTATTATGGGATGTAATGCTGGTGGGCACTATGCTCTACTATCATCGTATGATTGAAAAGTTTATTAGTGGTATTATTGCTATTTTCACTTGGTATTTTACTTATCGCTTTTGGTATCGTTCGTCAGTATTACCGGATCCTGCCGGAAGTGGTGAATTTTTCTATCAAAAGGAGAATAAAGATGCATTTGTTTTTAGACGTCAAAATAGCATGACATCAATGCCGAATGCCAATGTACCATCGACAAGTAGTGGTTTTAGAAGTGCTGCCAGCTGTGGTAGCAGTCAAGCACAAGTACCTAAATTTATGGGTATGCCACTTTACACAAGTCCCAAAGCAGCTAGTTCTCTCATTACCAGCTCAAATGGTAATGATAGATAGATCAATGTACATATTGATCATTGAAGATATTAGTGAAAATTATATATTATGTGTTGGGTAATAAAGTTGAAGGTGTTAATATTTTTTTATATACCAAATTTTTAAAATTTCTAGAGATTTTTTTTATTATTTGGTGTTTGAATTTCTAATGAGTTCAAGTGTTTGATTTAATTTATAAAATTTATATTTAAGTTTATGTGTGTTCTTTAGTGTAAATTTTTTTTGTTTGTCTAGTTAGTTAACTTTTAAATTGTATTTATTTTTATTTGTTTTTATTATTATTTTTTTTTTTTAAATATAACGATTTATTTGCCTATGTAGTTTTCATTTAACTGTGTTTTAAAATAATTGTCGCAAAATTTATTGTTTTCATTTATTAACAACATATTATTGTGTGTGTTTTTTTTATTTATTGCAAAATTTAAAATGTTTTTTTATTTATTTATGAGCAAAGGCGGCAAATACTGCCATACCCAAAACACCAGCACCGGCTCCGATTATATAATTGGATGGTGTCATTTGCCACATATCTTTGAGTATTTCAAAATTAGTTGGCATTAATTTTTCATAGGATGGACGTTTTTTAAAACGTAAAAAATAACTCTCTACACGTGGCAGTTTTCCATAAGACCAATAGTAGTTCTCAAAACCCAATTGGTATAAACGTAATAGCAACAAGCCAAAGCAAACATCAGCCATACAAAAATCATTAGAGACTAACCATTCCCTGGCAGGATGAGCTACCATATCGTCTTCAACGAAACGTAAAACATTATGTATGGCATCCAAGATTTTTTGATATTCTAGACGTGAATAAACGATACGTTTACGACGCTCTTGCAAATCTAATTTACGCAATAAGGCAGCTTTATGATCTTCCACTTTATCAATGGATTCCTTTAAAAGGCCATAGACTTTTTCATTATTCTCTGTAAATAACAATTGACAATTTAAACAATAAGATTAAAAAAATAAATCTCTAATAAACTTACTCAAGCAAGTTTTTCTTATAGGTCCAATGAATGGTGGTTTTGGTACTAGTTTCAAATCATCATGTATAAAAGAGCCTAAACTTAAGGCCCCTACCGGTAAATGACCCAAGATTTGTTCAAACAATTGCATTTTCTCATTCTCAAGGGAATTGTTATTTTTCGGTTTCAATGATTTGTAATCGCCTGTAAATAATTAAATTAATATATAATTAATAATTAATTTAGTTTTTTTTATTAACACAATATTACCTCCTCGAAATTTATTTTCTATATAATTAATAATATGCAATGAATCGGGTACTACGAAAGAACCATCTTGTAGAACGGGTACATCGGCTTTAGGATTTAAATTTAAAAACCAATTTGAGTATTGCTCGCCATTTAATAAATCCACAACATAAGGTGTGAATTCAATATTTTTCTCATATAAAAGTAAGAGGATCTGGAAAGAAAGAAAATGAAAAAGATAAAATAATATATCGTTTGATTTTGAAGGTAAAAAACTAATACGTTTCTCTTTAAGACAAATAACTCGTTAACGACATTTTGCGAAGAAAAACAAATTTAAGAAAATGGTCGATGATTTTGAGATATTTTCGAAATACATATGGGGAATTTAAAGCCGTAGTCTTCCGATTTAGATGAAGTTTGTACCAAGGTTAGTACTCTAAAAGGCAATGGTCTAAGCTTTCTTGGAAAGAATGAAGAAATAGCAATCTAAAATCTTTTAGACAAATTGGACTAATAGGTGAAAAATTGCACTCATTGGAATAAAACTTTGTATGACTAAAATGTCTAATTTGGACCCCCTCTAAGTCCGGCAGTTTTTAATCGATAGAAAGAAAATTTGTGTCTGATCCATTATGCTTTCCCAAAGTATAAATCAGGTTTGGCAAATCGAATTTTCAAATTGCACAAAACATTATTTAAAAGTGTCCTTTTCTGAATCCGATTGTACCAAATCTCTATTTTTTCAAATGTATAACAATATTGTGTTGAAAATACTACATCTTCTTCGACACTTTATTTGCTTTATTTTCACCCGAATTACAGGCACTTCGGGTTAATAGTTCCCATAAAAAAATAATTGATGTCATATTTTTCAAACTGCATCTTAATCAAATCTAAAAATGCTATTACATATTATTCACTTTTATAGACTAAAAATTTCCTTACAAATGAAAGCCCATTTAAAAGTGAGAAAAGATATGTAAAAAAGTCATTACAAATAACATATTTGAAGTACATCAAGGATTGGTGAGAAACCAGTGAAATTTACATACATTTAAGAGAATGTGTTTTATTTTTGATATCCAAATATCGGATTTTTACTGCTTCTAAAAATAAGATTAGATGTAGTTCAGATTTGCCAAAAATGAACAACATCCCTTCAACGACACACTAATGTAAAAATCATAAATTTTTCACCAGAATCAGAAGTACTTCGGGTTACTAGTTGTGATGAAAATACTACATCTTTCTCCACACTTTTTTTTTGCTGGATAAGAGAATGTGTTTAGTTTTTGATATCCAAATATCGGATTTTTACCGCTTCTAAAACTGAGATTAGATGTAGTTCAGTGTTGTCAAAAATGAACGACATCCGTCCAATGACACGCTAATGTAAAATTCATATGTTTTTCACCCCAATTTGAAGCACTTCGGATTACTAGTTGTGATGAAAATTCTACATCTTCTTCCACACTTTTTTTTTGCTGGAAATATAAAACAAAAGTATTTCAAGCTGATTTTTCAGTCAGTACACTAAATCAATATTTGTTTGTATCAATAAATGAGTTCATTTGTCAATGTACTAGTCCATTGACTAGGCAATAGGCTATTCTATAGAATAGACATGTCTATTCTGCAGTAAACAAGTCTATAACTGGACAATAAACTATACTAGTCAAAATACTAATTCATAGAATAGTCCCCAGAACTTTAAACGTCAAGTTAAAAGTACTTTAATTAGACTAGCCAATAAATCGGACCATATAGTAAACAGACAGATCAATAGACAGTCTATTGTTTCTCTATGAACTGGAGAATAGAGTAGTCTATAAACTAGGCAAGAGACAACTCTTTAAATTGCTCATATACTAGCTCAAAGACTAATTCATAGTCACCCCTATTCTGTATTTCAATTCAAATCGAAATTTTCTTAAATTAGCAACTTTGGTAGTCTGCATTTCGATTTGAAGCTCCGTCACTATAATAACCACTTACAAAAACGTAGTTATGACCGTAATGCAGAATACACACAATCGAAAAACATTGAAATAATATGCAATTGCTTCTTCTTAAGATTCCGTTTTTTGTTGGAATGCCGATTTTTGATCGTTGAGTAACTGAATGCGGAAAAGTAATCGAAATGCAGAATAGGAGTGAGTATGTAAAGGCGATGGGATAAAAAAAATAATAATTCTTAAATATTGTTTGGTCATAATCTCTTCCAGGATTCTTTACAATATCCTCTTTTGAAATTTAGTAAAAAATTTTACCGCAGTCGATTGTTTATTAAACTTTGTGTTAAAAGAACAATTTTTAAATCATTTCAATAAGGATTTTTTAAATGATACAAAATGGGTCATTGGTGTACAGTTGTACTTTCGAAGATCGAAATTTACCAAAAAAGTACAATTGTACCAAATTTTGTGAACCCTGTTACTAAAATTAGAGCAATTTTTAGATTTTTTTAATTGGGTCACTTGAAAAAAAATTAAAGCTGTTTTTGTTAGAAAAAATTTCAATTTGAAATAAATTTTGATTTTTTATAGTTTTTTTTGGTAATTAATCCTATTCAAGGAGTAAAAGGTTACGTATGATTAACATTTATACGACTTATGCAATTTAAAATCAAGTATACGACATATGGTCTATATTATCAAATCCTCTACTTGATATATTATTTCTAAATATAAATCATTCGCAATGATGAACATTGATTAAGATTTGTGTGATGTAACTATTGAGGAGGTGGGTTTTGAGGGAAATGGAAAAAAATTTGCTTTTAATTGCACTAATGAAAGAAATGTGCATATTTTGGTAAGTCTGATGATTAGTTTTACTATTTTATTTGACATTGTTTACACTTACAAAAGGTATGTAATTGTATCTATTAATAAGTGCAATATAATTTCCTATAACGTAGTGATGAAGCTCAATTAGACACGCATTATTTTATAGAAAATACAGTGTTGTCGATTTCTAAAAAAATCGAAATATATAGTATAGTTTGAATATTATTTAAGAATTATTAATATAAAATCAAATTATGTTTGGATTGGAAACTTTTTATGTAATTCGGTAACTCGTAAACCATGTTCAGCTTAGTAGCTGAACTTGGTTAACTTGGGTTTAAAAATTGTTCAATAATAATTATTAATCATCAGCGATTCTGACGAAATAGAGATAACACTTTCAAAAGATTATAAAATCTATTTCGTTTCTTTTTTGGGTGGACTTAGCTATGGGCCGCTGCTTGTGAAATTTAAAAAAAAACAAGCAAACTTACTTATGCAGAATTTCAGCACTACCCTCGTATTTTTAAGCCAGTAATGGGCATTTACGACATCCTATATGAGAAGTAGGGCCAATTATCTACCGGCCTATGTATATAAAAATCATGAATGTTGAATTTCATCGCTATAATCACATTATTAAAACAGACTTTTTAAGCTGTTTTTTTCGAGGGCCTATGTGAAACCTATATTTGCCCATTTTCAATATCAAACAAATCTTATCTTTAGATAAAATTTGCGAATAATTTCTCTGGCTCTTTTCGTTCGGACTCAGCCTCTTTTCGTTCTGACTCGATTTCAATGTGTTATGACAAAATTAAAAAGTACTATTTGATCATTTGAATAAAAACACCATTCGGACAATAATCTTCCATAAAGAGTATAAAATAGAGACACGTAGATAGACAGTTTAATGGTGGGGTATAGGTACTTCTATGGCATTATTAGAAAGGTGACAGCAATAAAGCATCTGACTATTATTTAGTTTTTGTCACAAAGTACATAGAGAGATGTCATTTTTGACATTTGAAAAAGTCTAAAATTAGCTTTTGTTTGATTTTAAATTCGTTTTGTGTGAAAGAGAGGGAAATAGTTTCTTACTTGGGACGACTCTGTATAACATGTGTTTTTGTGATTTCTGTCTTAGGTTGTTATTTTTTAGACCTGATCCACACTAGGAAACTGTTTCTTAGTTCTCTTTTGAAGTTTCCTTAATGTCTACACAAAGAAACTTTTCTTTCAGAAACTACGTATTATTTGCATTGATTTGTTGTACGTATGAGAAGAATAAGTGCCGGTCCATACTAGGAAACTTTCGTAGAGAAACTTTTTCTTAATTCTCTTTTGAAGTTTCCTAAATGTCCACACATAGAAACTTTTATTTCAGAAACTACGTATTAATTGCATTGATTTGTTGTTATACGAATGAGAAGAATAACAAATAACGAGTACGGTAAACTCCGTACCGTGAGAGAGATGAATGATATTCCTTCTCTTTCTTTCTCATGCAAAATCAAAAGTTTCCCAAAAAAAGTTTCATAGTGTAGACCGGCAGTAACCGCGAGAAAGATGAATGATATGCTTTCTCTTTCTCTCTCACACAAAATCAAATGTTCCCAAAAAAAGTTTCCTAATGTGGACCGGCACTTACAAAAAGAAAAGGCCTTAAATGTTGTTTATGAATAAGGGGGTAAATACATGTTGGTTTTGTATTATTATAGTAATGCAGTTACCAGTCTAATTTTGTCATGGGAACATACTTTTAAAAGTTATTTTTAAATTTTTTGTAGTGTAATTTTCTTTTAAAACTTAATTTAGGGTAGCGAAGCACTTCGGGATTTTAGGTTTATTATACATCATTAAAATCGAATCAAAAATATTTCAGTTGTATTGTTTACCATAATAAAATTTTAAAATATTTTTTCATGTTTACTCTTAAATATTGCACAATGTGTGAAAAATACACTGAAGAAAATTATTGTTGCAAAACATTTCAATTTTTAATTTTAAAAAATAATAACTACACAGAAAATCAAAAATGTAAATATATATACACTTGTTCATCAAAAATTAATTTTGTTTTGAACAGATTTTAATAATCAATTTAAAATTTGTTCATTTAATGTTTATTATTTTTTTTATTAATTTTAGTTATAGGAAATACATTTTTTCTAGTCACTGTTAATCAATGTAAATTCTCATAATTTATTTAATTTTTATATTATTTTTCACTATATTTTTCGCTCTATTTAATATCGTACACTAACTTCTTTATTATTATTATAATAATACATATTTTATTAATTTTAAATAAGATCACATGATATATATATTAATTAAACTCTTTTTATATGTATGTATGTATGTAAATATTTTTAACTTATGTTTTAATCTGTGAGACATATTAACTGTTGTAGACATACTTTTTGTGAATGAAAATTATAAGGATGGAAATATAAAACTAATTCATCCTCCTTAAAACTGGGCGCATTAAAATCCTTAAGCAATGATGCCGGAGGTGGTACATGATTTAGATGTGGAATATTTTCACTCATTTCTTTAGTCTTTTTTTTTCTTCGATTACTAAACGAACACACACACGAGAAGTCAGAGCTAAATACAGAGCCGTATATTTCCTTAACAAACTGACTTTTCTTACTGTTTTTATGCAGTTATAACTTAAAAATTCATACTAAACGGAAAACGTCTATAATTTGTGTGTGTGTATCTAGTTAGTTACTCTCTTCTGCTCACGATAAAAGTATTAAGATTTTGTTTTTAATGTTCGTTAACAAAAAAAGTTTCATCACATGCTTTGACTAACGCACACACGAAGCTTTATGGTTAATAAGAAAATAAATATTCGTACTACTAGTAGTACGATCCGTAGACTTAATGACGATACTGCATGAGTTGTTTGTCGCTGTCTAGAGTCTAGACTATGCTCAAAAATTTACCTTAAACTAAATACAACTGAAAACAACTAAAAAAATTAACTTTGTAGTGGAAACAGATTTTAGATATCTATTATTTTCAGATTTTGATTGTATGTTTTTTTATATATAAAAACAATTTGTTTTGATCTTAATTTACACTTTTTTTAGTGCAGAGCGTATGTAGTAGTGGAAGTAATTCTAATTTGTTTATTTTTCTCATCAACGTACGATTACTGAATTCAAATTAAAAAAATTAAGTTCACTAAAAAGCAGAGTGTAGACAGATAGCTGAAGTGGAGATTTTAGAATTGATTGCTCATTAATCTGTGAAATAAGTGTGAAATTTAACTAAGTACGTTAATTTAAATTTTAATTAATAAAAAATATAGCTACAACCCTGATGAATTGTACTGTTGAATTGTACCTCGCCTCAGATATACTTAAGCCATTTATTGTTGAATAAAATTATGAACATTTAAGTGAAATTTTTGAGGGGTCATTTTATAGGGTCAAATGAGGCTTTATAATTATAAAGTTCATGATGGTCATCAAGGCTAGTACTGAGCTTGGTTTTACAGCTTTTTGTGGAGATAATTATGAACTTAACAGCCCTATTCGGGGGGTTCAGTTGTATGGGAGCTAGGTGAAATAATGGACCGATGTTAAACATTTTCAATAGGTTTCATATTTGGTACCATAAAAGATCATGTGTCAAATTTCATTGAATTATCTCCAAAATTGCGACATATAGTTTGATTACAAGGTTTACAAGCTCTATTCGATAGTTGAGGGGCTATGTGAAATATAGGAGAGATCATTGATTTATCTTAAAAATGCCAACCTGTAGTTTGATTACAAGGTTTACATGGACGGACTAAAGTGGTGTAGGGTATAAATATTATACCGAAATAGATTGGTTTCCCAACAAACTAAACGATGTTAAACCGATATCACCTAGATGATAAATAGTGATAACGAATTGACAGTGCTTTACGTGAACACCTGCCTTGACTCTCTTATTTCACGGTGGTCTTTATCATCCACTGGGTAGACTTGAGAACGGTCTAGCACGCGCCCCTGAATCCTTTTATGAAGAACTCAGGTGGCAATTTCAGTTGAGAAAGCAACAGCACTAGAGAACTTCCTTGAAGTTAAATGTATATTAAATCAAAATCTCGATCGTTCACCAAACTTACATTGTCAGACCATTAGGAATGACAATTACCAAGTGTCAATCTGAAAATTCCCCAACCTATACTGGTGCATTAGTGCGGGTTTAGGAATCCATCATAGGTTACTTTGCAACAGCGCCGGAGAGAGAATCCAGATCCAGAATCCATGGATATATCAGTCCTTAAACCAACATTTTCTTCCCGCGATTTTGAATATTAAACCACAGCCACTACGTGGATACCGAAGGAACATCAACCAACTGACCAGCCAGGACAACTGGCCAACCGATATACCAGATTATCTGGTTAGACCCCATGCCAAAACATTTTAAGGCGAAGTTGAGGATACATTTGACATCACTAGTCTATATACCCGGCAGACTACAGGTACTAGTAGCACCTCTTTACCCCGGGATTGCAATAACACCAAGGTGGAGATTTCACCATGGTAACATGCCCCTGGGGGGATAAATAGTGATAGTTGTTCTTGAAAAAAGCGATAGCATTTAGGGACAATTTTACTACTTCATAGGCTACTAGCATAGTCAACTAGTAGTCAATAAACTAGTAGCCTATAAACTAATCTAAAAACTAGTTAATAGACTTTGTCATAGTCTAATCTATAGACTAACATTGGCTAACGAATATAAAGCCAAAAGATTGACCAGTAAACTAGTTTATAGATAGATACACGTATATAATGTTTATTAACGTGCTAATATATTAGTGTATAGCATAGTCAATCGACTAGTCGACAATCTAGTCAATATACTAGTCCATGCATTAGTTAATGTACTAATTAATAGACTAGTCTATAGAGTAGTAAGTGAACTATTATATGATTAAACTTTTAACTCTATTTTTATTAACAACAGTGTACATGAATTTATCTTTTTTGTTTAAATAGACGGTACTTATTATCTCTACTTGAGGATTTACTTTTCATAGTTTTATCAACAGTCATATCTGTATCATTTTATAAAAAAAAAAAACAAAGGCAATACGTTATTGACCTAGAATTTAAAAGAATTTATAGTTTTCTGAAAAATATGGCTGATAATATGCAAGTATGTAAATTATCACGCCTATCTCACGTACCTTTCAGAATCATTTTAATTTCGTAAATATTTTTACGATTTATTTTATGTTTTGAGTAAATATGGGCTTGGTGCTATGTTGTTCATCCGAGAGCATAAAAAATACGAAAATCCGAAAACTAAAACTTAGTTCTGAAAGTTTTTAATATATGTATAATTCGAAAGTTTTTTTGCAAATGGGTTTTATTGAAATATGTCCAAATTGACATGTTTTTAAAACATCGGGGTCATTTTGACCCCAAGGCCGTTTAAGGGTTAATTTTTTTCACTATTATTGTAAATATCGGTTGTTAATAAATAAATTTCTACCTAAAAATATAATTATGGGTTATTGGCGTCCAAATTGCATGAAACTCTTGATTTTTATTTAGAAATATGTGGACTAATAAATTCACAAAAGGTTCCATTTAAAATACACAACAATATAATAAAAAGGCTAATTTTGTAAAATATTACATAAAAATGTGTTTTTCTCGAAATCCGCTGAATTCAAATTGCAGTTACAGGCAACCTATAAGAGGTATTGACCTAATTTTTATACCCTACACCACTTTAGTGGGGAGGGTATATTGGGTTTGTGCTGATGTTTGTAACGCACAATAATATTGGTCCTATACCCACCTTAAAGTATACCAATCGGCTCAGAATCATTTTCTGAGTTGATTAAGCTATGTCCGTCCGTCTGTCCGTCCGTCCATGTAAACCTTGTAATCAAACTACAGGTCACAATTTTGAAGATAATTGAAATTTGGTACATGATCTTCTATTGTCCCAAGGACGAAGCCTATTGAAAATGATTAAGATCGGTCCATTATTTCACCTAGCCCCCATACAACTGAACCCCCCAATAGGGCTTGTAATCCTTTTAATCAAACTACAGGTCGCAATTTTGGAGATAATTCAATGAAATTTGGCACATGATCTTTTATGGTACCGTAGACGAAGCTTATTGAAAATGGTTACCATCGGTCAAAATTCGAAACTTAGTTTTTTTTGGAGTACTCTAATATACATATACAATATATGTATCTCTCTATTTTGTAATTGCAAATGAAATGCCTTAAAATATGCATTCAAATTCATAAAATCCTTATCTACAGTATAAACAACAGCTGATTTTTATACCCTTCACTTTCGGAGGAGGGTGTATATATTTGTCATTTCGTTTGTAATTTATAGAATTTAAATTTACTAACATTTCAAAACTAAGAAGCCGGTTAAAAATTTGTCTGTCCGTTTATATATGAATTGAAATCAATTTTCTAAAGAGCGCACAACAGGCCCTATAGAGGCCTGGGTATATTTCTTCGGATTTGATGTGTATATATCCTCCTTTCAAACTAACTCTAGTGTTAAAAATTTCAAATATTTCAATTAAGTGTACATTTACTTAATAAAACCAGTAAAATCGGTCCATATATAAAGGATTAATGACAAAAATTAAGAAAAAAATCAATAATTGTTAAAGAATTTTAAATATACATATTTAAAAAAACAATATTTTAATAACGTTTCATTTAATATACAAAATGTATTGGAATGTATAACTATGTGTACGAGAAATACCCAAAAAATTAGAAATTTGAAAAATAATTCTTATTTTGTAGGGTATATAAGATTCGACAATGACAAATTTTACACTTTTACTTGTTTTGCTTATCAAAGTCCGAATTTTAATAAACAGTTAAATATATAAAATTAAACATTTTTATTATCAATAAATTATAAACTATTTTCAAATTTTACGATAAATATGTTGCATACTATTAAACAGGTTGGCTGTAAAGTATTTTTACAAAAAAAAGCTAACAACATCGTATATAATATTGCCGCTTACCGTGGGTTCAAAGTTCTGTCTCTTAATCAAAAACAAATACAAACGCAAAAAACAACATTTCATACTATTAGCCCTAATCATTGGCAGCAAAGGTTTGCCAGCGACAGTAATACATTAACCAGCAATAATATGAAACGTTTACAGGGTAAAGTAGCTGTTGTAACAGCTTCGACTGATGGGTAAGTTAGATAAAATTAAACAAAAATAAAACTTTTATAAAATTTCTTAATAGTATTGGATTTTCCATTGCCAAACGTTTGGCCCAGGACGGTGCCAATGTAGTCATCAGCAGTCGCAAGCAAAACAATGTGGATAAAGCTGTTGAGGAATTGCGCAAACTTAATTTAAATGTTTTGGGCTTAAAATGTCACGTTAGTGAATCGCAAGATCGTAAACAACTATTCGAACAAACCATACACAAATATGGTAAAATTAATATTTTAGTTTCTAATGCTGCCACCAATCCCGCTGTGGGTGGTGTTTTGGATTGTGATGAAAAGGTGTGGGATAAAATATTCGATGTAAATGTTAAATCTTCATACTTGCTGGCCAAGGAAGCTTTACCACATTTACGCAAAGAAAAGAATTCAAGCATTGTATTCGTTTCATCTATTGCGGGTTATGATGCTTTTGAGGTAAGTCCAAAATTGTATTTGTTTAAGTAAGTAACCATCATATCTGTTAATTATTTTAGCTTTTAGGAGCTTATTCCGTTAGCAAAACAGCCTTGATTGGTCTCACTAAAGCAGCCGCCAAAGACTTGGCACCTGAAGGCATACGCGTCAATTGTTTGGCACCCGGCATTATTAAAACTAAATTTTCTAAAGCGGTAATTAATCAAAACCCTTTTTATTTACTGTACGACCTGGTTCACACTAGGAAACTTTTGTTGAGAAACTTTTTCATAATTCTCTTTTGAAGTTTACTTAGACCTGGTTCACTCTAGGAAACTCTTTTGGGAAACTTTTGATTTTTGTGTGTTATAGAAAGAGGTGGTTGATATTTCTTTCTTTTTCTTTCATACACAAAAATCAAAAGTTTCCTAGTGTGAACCAGGAATGTTATCTTTTATGCTGGAACAAAGCATATAATATAGAGTTTTATAGTCTAGACTATAAAGTATTGCGTAGACTAGAACATAGACAGTTTTAAAGTCAAGACTATAGACTAGTTTAAAGTTCAGACAAAATACAATTATATAGTGCAAACTATTGACTATTCTATAGTCCAGACAATCGATTATTCTATGCTCTATATTTTAGACCAGACTAAATACTAGACTATTCAATATTTTACAGCTCTATGAAGATGAAGCAGCAAATGAGGCGGCATTGTCTAAAATACCACTAAATCGTTTAGGTATGCCAGAAGAAATGGCAGGAGTAGTATCATTTTTAGTATCTGATGATGCTAGCTATATAACTGGTGAAACTATAGTAGCATCTGGCGGCATGTCTGGACGTTTGTAAACGATTTATTAAACTTTGTATAAAATAAAGCAATACATATCTGTGTAATGGATAAATTTATTAATAAAAACATAATCACATTAAAATACAATATAGGTAATAACTAATAAAAAAAGAAAATAATAAAAAAGACAATTCTATGTGGAACGTAATTTAGCCAATTGAGCACCAATATCTTTGTCCGTGCGTGTATCTTCTAAGCCACCCGAGGCAGCTGCTGGTACATTAGCCATTTTTCCTGAGATTTCAATGCCAATTTCATCGAGTACTTTATTGACAATAGCATTGGTTTCCTCTTCCTCATCCGAATCAGCTAAGATATCGTCTAGGGTATCGTTAATCATATCGTCAGTCATTTCCATTTTCATATTAGCCTGTTGGAAGTCCCGTACATTGGCAGCAATACTTTCGGGTTTCATGATTTTATTCATTTCAGCCATTGTTTTGGCGGAGGTGCTCATTGCATTACTTAGCGCTATATTGGTGCCAATATTTTTATTTTGATAACCAATCGAGGTAATTTTACTGTTGGCCGCAAAAGTGCGTGCTTTTTGTTTACGTATCTCCACCAATTGTTTGGCCAGTATGCGGCAGACATCGTTGTTTCCTTGGGCAGCATTCTTTTTTATTTCCATCTGTAATTTCTTTTCCTCCTCCTCTAATTTTCTTCGTTCTCTTTCAATATCTCGAGAGGCTTTTCTTAAATTTCTATCATTATCACGTTGTTGTTCCTTGAGAGTAGGAGCTTTCCCGAATATATTGTTAAACATTGTTTTAATTTTTTTCTTTTGGATTTTAAAGGGAAAATTAATTGAAATATTTTATAAATTTTCTATGTATTTTTCCGTAGATGAATCACTTTTGTAGTTTTTGCTTGTTCTATGTGTAAAAGAATATGATAAACAAAACAAATACAAACAGCTGACTGACATTTAAGACAGTTTGTTATTGTTGTTAAATTTCTTAATTTAAATAATCGGGTACTTTTGATTAGAATTTTCGTTTGTTCTTTTTAATATATAAAATAAGTTGATTGATTGATGGATTTTTTTCTTCAAAGAAAATATAGTTCTTAAAATCTTTATCATTTTTCAAAAAATAGCTAACATTAAAAAAAATTGAATAATTCGAAATTGTCTTTAAAAAAAAAAAAAAAAAATAAAAATTCCTAACGGTTACTTTGTGTTTGAGTACTTTTGAATACAACACTGGCATCGCACATTATTTTCACATTTTGTTTTTATTATTCAATTCTTAGTAAAGATCAACCAATTTGGACTGAAATTCAGCTAAAAAATGCCGGTAGAGAATATTTTAAAACAAGGAGCAGAAGGTCGTCTATATTTAGGAGAATACAAAGGCGAACGATGTCTAATAAAAGAAAGATTTGTGAAAAAATATCGCCATCAAGAGTTGGACAATCAAATCACCCGGCAACGCATGAAGGCCGAAACAAAGGCGGCCGGAAGATGTCAAACGGCTGGTATAATTGCACCCAGAATTCTACATATGGATTTGCAAGAACGTAAAATCTACATGGAATACTATGATAAAGCCATAACAGCCAAGGAATATATACAGAGAATAGTGGCTAGTGAAAAGGATAAGACCGAAGAAGTTCTTAAATCGTTGTGTACGGTTATAGGTAGTACCATAGGAAAAATGCATGCAAATAATATTATACATGGTGATCTGACTACTTCAAATATTTTGATTAATCCTAAACAAGCAGAAGATTTTACGGAATATGAGGTAGTGTTTATAGATTTTGGCTTGAGCCACTATAATCAGGGCTCAGAAGATAAGGGAGTGGATTTATATGTTCTAGAGCGTGCTTTATTGAGTACCCACAGTGAACAGCCTTATCTGTTCGAGTACATGTTGCAGGCCTATCGCTTAGCATGTGGTAAAGATGAGGCAACGGTGGTGGCTAAATTTGAGGAGGTCAGAGCCAGAGGACGTAAGAGGACAATGATTGGTTAAGTTTTTATGTTCATTTTTGTTTTCGTATTTTTCATTTTACTTAAACAATAAACAATATTTAAATTAAATAAAAATTAAACTTACTTTTAGGAAAAAGTTTAAGCAATCCTAAAGGGATTATTAGGATTAGATTGTTTTGTTTGTTGTTTATCACCAATATCTTCATTATTAGTTTCTTCAGTTGTGCTGTTAAGCAGTTGAGTATTTTGTGCTGCCAACTGCTCATCACCTTTAAGATTTTGTATTTTTATTTTCTTTATATATTTACGCAGTTTAGTTTTCTTAGCTAATTTTTCGTTTTTTATAGGCTCTATGCCTTCTCCGTCCTGCTCCTTGTAGTGATCATAGGGACGCTCTTTAATTTTCTTAATAGCATCTTCTAATTTTAAACCATCTATGCCGTGTTCTTCTTGATACAGTCTGTATTTATCACAGAATTTCTTGTGTTCTTTTTTATACAATTTGTTTTTAGTAGTGGGATGCTAAAATTAAAAATTAAATTGTAAAAGTGTTTATTTTTTCCTGTATAAAAAAATCACTTACTCTAGCATCTATAGCACGGGCACATTGTAGATAAAAATTGTTTAAATGTCGAAGAAATATTTCATTTGGTTTGATATTTTCATCCAAACTAATTTGCATGATTTCACAAATATAAGGAAATGATTTCTGGGCACAACCTTGTCTTAGCATAGCTCCCAAAATTTGTATGTTCATTCTGAAATGGATACTTAGGCTTACGAATGTTTATCTACAAATAATCTAACAAACTTACCTTATACCATTATGTCGCATTTGTTCCAACAACTCCCTAGAACTTTCAACTGTTGTACAACCTAAAGCTAAAACACCATAGGTTACAATATCCGGATAAAGACCAGCTGTACGTATCATAGATAAAACTTCTTTGCCACCCTCATAATCAAAACGCATGGCTCTTTTCTTTATTAGGATATTAAAGAAGTCTATATCCGCCTTAAGACCTATTTTACGTATATAAGTTAGCAGTTGTTTTTCGGCGGTATTTGTGGGCGGTATAACCTCTAACATAGTGGTAAATGTCTGTATATCTGGTGTAATATTCTTCGATTTCATTAGCTCCAAAAAACCCGTAAGACCTCCCAGCAAAAGAAATCTTTCGTGTGGCTTTTGTACTTCACTCAACGAAACCATACTACCCAAATGAGGTTGGGTCGCTAATAAATTGGGTAATTCAAGGGAGGTAGCTTCACTTTGTATCTGTAAGGCTTTGTCAGTGGAAGTCGTATTTATAGATACTTTATTCGTATTGTCTTCCTCGTCCTCTTTCTTTGGTGTAGTAGATGATGTACTTTCAATTTCATTAGTAGAGATTTTAGAGATTGTTGTTGTTTTAGCTGTTAGGTGTTTTGCAGGTGTTTCACTTAGTATAAGTTGCAGAACTTTTTCCATTTCTTCTAAGTCGCCAAAACCGCAATCACGTACACATCTTAGAACGGCATTAAACGAATAGTAATCTGGTTCTATGTTTTTCTGCAACATTTTATGCCAAGTTAATAAACAATGTCTGAAAGCATAATTAAATGAAACCTTTCGATTATAGATGATTCAGATAACTGATCAAATAAAAATTTATTCTTTACTTTAAACTAAAATTTCCTTGAGATATTTCCAAAAGTTCACAATATAATTGATTATTACGTAAGATAAAATTCCTACAACACTTACCTGAAACCATGTTTCTCATCACTAGCACATGCCTGTAATAGAAAATTAAAAGTTTCTCCCGTCATTGGTAATTTCTTATCCCGCATTTCATCGGCCAAAACGTAGGCGGTCTTAACATCGCCCCATCTACCAAATGTTTTAATCATTGAATTATAATTTTTTACATTAAACTCATAACCACTTTCCAATAGTGATTGCCTCAAACGTATAGCTCTTGTCAGACCATCTTGACGACTTGGTGCATTAGCACAGGCATTAAATAACGAAGTGTAAGTACTTTCTTTCACCTTAAGACCACGTTGACGCATTTTGGTATATAAATTAAATGCTTTGCGGGTATAACCGGCCTTGGCACAACCACTTATTAGTAAATTGTAAATATAGTTTTCGGGCTTAACACGATCTTCTTTTAACATGCGTACTTCCAAGACTTCTAATGCTTCTTTTACGCGGTGATTGTTAAAGTGTTCCTTAATCATCATGGCATATTCTTTTGTTCGGAGTTTTTTTGAACGGCGTGTCGGTCGTGTTATGTATTCCTCTTCTTGTAAATCACCTAAATTTTTCAAATTAACATTAATTAGATGTTAATATTTCGTTACGAGGAAATGTTTATTTACCTTCATCTTCTTTTAAGGGTTCTTTGGGAGCATCACCAAAAACATCAGGGTCATCTTTGCTTATGTCAATATCTTTTGCATCTAGCGCAATGGCAGTCTCATGCGATTTTAAAACTTCTTTTGTTTTCAAGGCATCAGGACTCACATTCAACTGTTCTTTTCTAATATTTTGCCTCCGTCTTCTTACTTTCGGTAACTCCGGTTTATCCCTATCAGTTTCTTCTGCTTCTAGATGGGAATTTTTATTTGCGGCTCTTTGTGCTTCCAAACCGGCATCTTTATCGTAAGTTTTTACATGCAAGAACCGTGGAGTCTCAAATCTATAATATTTAGCTGAAGCCCTAAATTGTTGCGTCACTAAAACGTGTTTTGATATTCTGAACAAATCTGTACAGGCCCTTAGTCTGGTAAACATATTTTCAATACTATTTTTACTTTTAATTAATAATTTTTATAAAATTTGTTAAATTTATATAAAATTTTTAAGAAAAATGCTGCTGCGAGTTAAACACGGTAAACGGAACATATGTTTAAGAAAAAAATGTAAACAAAGACAAAGTTGCCAAGTTTTAGAAATAAGCACAAATTCAAACGCACAAAACCGTTAAAATTAAATCAAAGTTAATATATAAATTAAGTTATAACAACAAGATTTTTAAGTAATTTTATACATATTAACAATAACAATATTATTTAATATTCATTTCTTAAATTCTCCATATATTTATGCCATACTCTCTCAACGACTTTATTTTGCTCAAAATTGAATTGCTGTGATAACTCTTCATACTCTTGCTGTATAAAATTTGTTACATTAGTATTAGTTAAACAATCCAATACCTGCTCCATTATTTCCTTGTGTCTTTAAAAAAAATTTTAATTTAATTAATAGTTGGAATTTTAAATATTGGTTATACATACACATCAAATTTTTCTGTTTTATTAACGAATTTATCATATTGTCTTTCTAATTCTCTTACTAAACGTCCAATATTGCAACGTATTTGCTCAAGTTCATTATTATGTTCTTGAGTTTTCTTTAATATGTTTTGTGCAATTTCACAAAATTGTTCCTTATAAAGTAACGAGGCATTTTTGAGACATATTTTCTGTGCATTCTTTAAGCGCAATTGAAAGTTTTTATTGAATTCATTGAGAATTTGTAAAATATCTGAAAATTCAGAAAATTATATTAATTTTCTGTAAAAATATTCTACGTATAACTACTGATACATTTTTATAGAATACGAAACGAATAAAAGAGTATATTTTGAAGCACATTGTTAAACCTTACTTTGTTATACACTTATTACATATAAAGTATCTCATTTTAAATGACCCATGTTTTGCAATTGAAGTCCGTTCGGGATGAAATTTGCACCTATTGGATAATCGTTTGGGAACAATTTTTCAAGATCAACCAAGAATTATCTAAGTAACAGTAAGTCAATCTATCTATCCATCTATCTATCTATCTATCTATCTATCTATCTATCTATCTATCTATCTATCTATCTATCTATCTATCTATCTATCTATCTATCTATCTATCTATTTTTATATCCTACACCACTACAGTGGGGAGGGTATTATACGTTTGTGCTGATGTTTGTAACATACAAAAATATTGATCCAATACCCACCTTAAAGTATACCGATCGATTCAGAATCATTTTTTGAGTCGATTAAGACATGTCCGTCAAGATAATTTAATGAAATTTGGACCAAGCATGTTTTTTGGCACAGGGACGAAGCCTATTGAAAATAGTTGAAATCGGTCCATTATTTCACCTAGCCCCCATACAACCGTACCTCCCGATTTGAACTTTTTATGCCATAATTACGTCAAATATTCTATTATCTCTCTAAAAATTGGCACAAATAAGTTTTATATAAGTATAAATGACACTGCAGATTTTCGTAAGGATTGGCCATTATTTGACCCTAGCCCCCATACAAACCCCCTTCAAAAAATGTCTTAAAAGTCTAAAATTGACTTGTAACCATTTGTATCGCAATGAAACTCAACAAAACTAACTGTTATTTAAAAATATATCCTTTTCCAAAACTTACCGAGGATCGGCAAATATTTGACCTATATAAAGCCTCATTTAGAAATTTTGGTTTTTATCAATAAATTATTTAAATATTTTGGAATAATATTCAACATAAAAGTTTCTTTATAAAAAGAAAAAAATTTAAAAATATACTCATGGTGTAGGGTATTATATGGTCGGCCATGCCCGATTATACTTTCCTACTTGTTCTATTTACGTTCTCCCAATTTTATAAATTCTACTGAACTTACCTTTTTTAAAAGAATTTTCACGATTTTCTAATGCTGTTGTAGAGAAACTGCGGGATGAATAATCATTATTTTCAAAGCAATTATTTTCACTTCCTTCCGTGGTATTGGAATTAGATTGACTATATCGTTGTTCAAAATTCTGATCATTATCATTACCCTGTGTCTGAGTTGCAGGATTTGTTGAAGGAGTTTCATACGGATTATCAAAATAAATCATTTGTTTCGCATTGGCATTATTAGAATATTGCTGGCGGAAAGCTATTGGTAAATATAATGGAATTTTAACTTTATTATGTTGTTGCATATCTTGGCTTTTAGCTATGTCGTAATAACGATCGAGGTTCTTTTTGCTATTAGTTGGATCTTTATGGTAAATTAACTGATTAAATTTTGGCTGATATGAATTTTTCATTTGTAACACATTTTCTTCTTTTCTCAAATCCATTAATTGTTTATTTTTTGAGTCCATGTTTTGAAAGTAGCCATTTAAATTTTTATTAGATTTCAAATCCTTTCTTGAATTTTTATTTCTAAGTATGACGGATTTTTTGGCACTAACTTGGATTTGCTGTACGATTACAGCTGTGGGAGTTACTTGGCATTTGGTAGCCATTGTGTTAGTAACATTGCTTGATATCATATCATTTTTAACTGCAAAGTTGAAATTATATTTGAGAAAATAAAACGTATAATATTAATACAATCTACATCCAGCAGAGATTAAATTTCTATATAATTCTATATTTACCTGGTGTAGTCCATAGGTCACTTTGTTGGTTTTGATTTAAATATAATGGTTGATTTTGCATAACTATAAAATTTTGATTATTATGTTTATTAGAATTAATTTGCAGTTTTGTGAATTGATCGAAATTATCATCGTCTTCAGAACTATCAGAAACTTCAGCATTATCTATACGTTTTTGAAAAATAACACAATCTTTATAATAATCACGTTCCGTTGGATTGTTAGCAATTTCATTAAAATTTCTTTGTTTATTAGATATTTCAAAATTTGATTCTAGATTATCTTCTGAATTAAACTCAAAATCATTTAAAATTTCTTGCAGACCAATTGACACATCCACATTTTTAATTATCACTTTATTATTTGCTTGAGACTCTGAGGCGTTCTCCAATTGTTGGTCCACAATAAATTTTTGTTTATTATTACATGGATATGTAGTATTCATATTCAACTCACACATTTGATGAGTTATAGCATTATTTTCTTGATTGTTTACATTTAGTCGTTCCATTAGAAAATTTTGATTATTAACAACTTGTGTTATTTCCATATCTGAATCATTTAAATCCGATATATTCATACAACTAGTAGGTCTAGGCGTACTCACTTCACTATTATTGTAGAGT
Source organism: Lucilia cuprina (assembly GCF_022045245.1). Taxonomy (NCBI): domain Eukaryota; kingdom Metazoa; phylum Arthropoda; class Insecta; order Diptera; family Calliphoridae; genus Lucilia; species Lucilia cuprina. Next base: position 50,832,657 of record NC_060953.1, on the reverse strand, counting down.
ATAGATTTAGTAGGAGTACAAATATATTGTAAATCTTTTAAAGAATTTTCATTTAAACCACGAACTTCTTCACATTCAATAGAATCACAACTGGAATTGTTTTCATTATTTTTATGTAACGCATCAGATATTACTATTTCATCTTGTGTTAGATCAATTTCTAGATTTTCAACAAATTTACTTGGAATATTCTCATGAGTTGGCCTTAAGTTTTTATTAGACGGAGTATTCTCACTAAATTGTGTTTCAAAAAGATGCTAGAAATGGATCAAACATTACTTTATTGTAATGGGTTAGCTTTGCTAATGTACTTACTGGCGATATAATACTTTTAGTTTTTGCTAAAAGAAGACTGTTGGATTCTACTATAAGATTTTGAGGATTAATCTGTTAGGACAATAAATTTATGTAGTTTTTGAAATAATTTAATTAAATCTAAATTATGGACTTACATTTTCTTTATTCTCGAGAATACAATCATTTGTAAGTTTTCTTATTTTCTCTACACTTGATTCATTATCAGGGTGGTCCACTTTTTTCTTGCGACTTTTTGATTTCGCGCTACTTTTAACATTTAAAGTTTGTGTTGAGTTATTAGGTTGTATTTTAAAATTACGATAGGATTGACAGGGTTCGGCATAGGTGTTGTCAGCAACGTCATAAATTTTGGCTACTTGTTTTAATACATCTTTACAGTCTTGTGTTGTTAAAAGTGGTGGACACTTTTTGGGAGTAACATTTTCAATTATGGAATTTTCCATGTTGAGCTTTACATTGTCCATAATATCCATTTTAGTCAAGTCAACAGTGGGTGTTACTTTACAGACTTGTTTACAGCCTGATTTTGTTTGTCTGTTTAAAAGCAAATAAGGTGAAAACATAGGTAAGTATTTAGATAGATAGATAGATAGATAGATAGATAGATAGATAGATAGATAGATAGATAGATAGATAGATAGATAGATAGATAGATAGATATATAGATAGATATATAGATAGATATATAGATAGATAGATAGATAGATAGATAGATAGATAGATAGATAGATAGAGAGGTAGATAGATAGATAGATACATAGATAGATTGATAGATAGATACATAAATAGATAGATACATAGATAGATATATAGATAGATAGATAGATAGATAGATAGATAGATAATTAAAGCTTAATTTACCTTGGTTTTCTACTTTTAGATTTTCGTTTTTGTGCCGGTTTAATTACTAATTCCTCATCCGAATCTTCCATCAATGAGGCAAAGAATTTTTTTCTAGTGCGCAAATTTCTAATGGGATGTTTTTGCCCTGCTTTTTCTTCTCCCCTGGAAGTTTTGGGAGATTCCACAAGATCCATATTTAAATTTTTAGATTCAATTCGATTTAAAAAACATTTACTTTCAGGCTTTGGTCCCCCTTCCGGAGTAGAATCAATATAACTTTCATATTTTGTTTTTTTAGTTTTAGAAAATGAATTTGCAACACTTTGAGAGCTTGATGATCTTTTATTTTTATTATCTAAAGTATTGAAAAATCATATTTAAACTAAACCATTTAAACTTAAAATAAAATTTATCTTTTACCTGGTAAATTTGCCGACATATTCTTTTTTAATAAATCTAATATGTGTTTATCTTTCCTTTCAGTTTTATTAGGTTTTACTTGTGCGGATTCATTTAAAGAATTAAAGTATTCCATTACATAATTATTAGCCTTTAAACGTTTAATCTCATCTTGGGTTAGACTAAATTGTATTAAATTATCTGTAATATTTGTTAGATAATTAGCGTGTTTGGAAAAGTCTCCTGGGGTTTGAAAACGTATCGATAAAATATTATTTTGTCTATAAAAAGTAAGTAATTTTTAAGAAAAAATTATAATTTTAAAATAAAATTAACTTACAGTTTCATTATTTGAATCTTTAAAATGACATTAATATCTTCATATTTCGTTTTAGGGTTCAATTTAAAGCGTGCCTTAAAGGACAACGTTTTTGGGCTGTAGTTTATATCAATCCAAAACTTTTGAAGATTCTGAAAATATATATTTTTTTATAAATTAAGCATTTTCTATATTTTAAATATTTTTTAACTTACCAAAGGTTTATAAAATGTATATTTATTATCCATTAATGCCGTTGTACAATAAAATGAATAAACCATAACATTTTTGGATAAATTCATATTATAATTATTTAGTAAATCACGTGTAGACTAAAATTTAATTGCTATAATAATTTTAATTATTTCAAAAGTTTTAATAAAACTTACATTTTCTATGACATGTGTTAATTGCGTCTCTTGAACAATAGTTTTTAATTTATCTTGAAATAAATTTAAATTTGTCCATTTAATACATTTTAACTCTTCATTTTGTCTAATTCCATCGAATTGTTTTAAAAGTATCGTTAGTATTTTTAAAGCTTTCGATTGAGTATTAAAATCTCCCGCCAGATCTATGGGATTCCATAAGCAGCCGCTTTTTTATGTTAGATCAAAAATATATGAATTAATTTTTAGAAATAAATTTTCAAAATTTTATACTAACATGGTACCAATTTCGAATTTTGTTATTTCACTCAATACCTCGGATGGTACATTTTCCAAAAGTTCTTCTAATATTTCTAATAAATCATAATGATAGTTTGGCATTTCTTTTGATTTATATTGTAAACATCCAATGATATATGTTATAATGGTTGGCACTGTATTTTCATAATGTTTTAATAGTTTTCTATCATTGGGATTGATCGTGATGAGAATTTTCTAAAATAGACAAAATTAATAGAACCTTTTTGAAAATTTACAAAAATTGCGTTTGATCAACGCGATATCTGTATTGCTAGTTATACCCTACACCACTAAAGTGGGGAGGGTATTATACGTTTGTGCTGATGTTTGTAACATACAAAAATATTGGTCCAATACCCACCTTAAAGTATACCGGTCGATTCAGAATCATTTTTTGAGTCGATTAAGACATGTCCGTCCGTCTGTCCGGCTGGCTGTCCATGTAAACTTTGTGCGCAATTTTCAAGATAATTTGATGAAATTTGCAACAAGCATGTTTTTTGGCACAGGGACAAAGCCTATTGAAAATGCTTGAAATCGGTTCATTATTTCACCTAGCCCCCATACAACCGTACCTCCCGATTTGAACTTTTTATGCCATAATTACGTCAAATATTCTATTATCTCTCTAAAAATTGGTACAAATAAGTTTTATATAAGTATAAATGACACTGCAGATTTTCGTAAGGATTGGCCCTTATTTGACCCTAGCCCCCATACAAATCCCCCTTCAAAAAATGTCTTAAACGTCTAAAATTGACTTGTAACCATTTGTATCGCAATGATACTCAACAAAACTAACTGTTATTTAAAAATATATCATTTTCCCAAACTCACCGAGGATCGGCCCATATTTGACCTATATAAAGCCTCATTTAGAAATTTTGTTTTTTTTATCAATAAATTGCTTAAATCTTTTGGAATAATATTCAACATAAAAGTTTCTTTATAAAAAATAAAAATTTTAAAAATATAGTCATGGTGTAGGGTATTATATGGTCGGTCATGTCCGACTATACTTTCCTACTTGTTTTGTTTTAATTAAAGTATAACAAGTAGTCCGACTCTTTGACAGCAGTACTTTGGTTTTAATTATGTTTTATTAAACATTTAAACAATTTTGTAACTATCTTTTTAAGCTCCTACACTGAGATGTTTGAATTCAATTCAACAACTAATAGTTGTACAACAATTAGACCTTAAGTTAGGAACTTACCAAATATAAACGAAACCACCTGATTGCCACATTAAAAATTCCAGCTTCTTTATGTTGCACTGTTACCATTAAAGAGCATAATGACTTTAACATTTTATTTATAAAAGTTTTATTCTAAAATAAAACAAAAAATAATTATTTGTTTAAAAACTTGTAAAATCTATTACCATATTTTCTAAATTATTTTCCATGTTAGTGACAGCATTTTCAAGGTCAGCAACAGTGCGCCATTTACCGTTATAGTTGTCTTGTACGAGAGACATATTTTCTTTGAAACAAAACACTTTTAAACTAAAAAAACGAAATTGTTTGTATATTTTTATAAATTTTTGAGACGCATTTGTTATTATTAATTATTTTAAATTACTTGTGAAGTTATTTGCAGAGAAAATATGAAGAATTATAATTTCCATCCAATTTTTGTTTCTTTGACTGAAAAATAACTCTTCTCACAAAAAAGAGGGAAAACAGGGTTGCATTTCTGCTGGCCGTTTTTACACTATTAAAAATAAAATGTCAAACGTCATTGTTGATATTTCTTTTTCATTCTTTGACACTTTTAATTAATTTTTTATCTAGTTTTCCACAAGACGACCTAATTTTTAAGTTGGAGCAGTAATTTTTTCTTTGAATTATTAAAATTAATATATCTATAGAAAAACATGAATTCTTCTGTTGATCCCAGACGTAAAGAAAAGGTAAATCGCTATAAGCCACCAGCAAACCAGGGACAAAATGGCAGTGGTACTAGCAATGAAGATTTAACACCTGACTACATGAACATTTTGGGTAAGTGATATCTTTTTTTCCTAATCATGTATTTTTAATTAAACCTTTATTTTGTTATGATAAAGGCATGATCTTTTCGATGTGTGGTTTAATGATGAAATTGAAATGGTGTGCCTGGTTTGCTTTGTACTGTTCCTGCATTAGTTTTGCCAGTTCCCGTGTTAGCGATGATGCCAAACAGGTAATTCTTATCGGGTTTTTTAATCGAAAGGTAATTTTTAAAAAATTTTCTGTTTTAGGTTCTTTCATCTTTCATGTTGAGTGTTAGTGCTGTTGTCATGTCCTATTTACAAAATCCCGCTCCCATGACACCTCCATGGGTAACTACTTCCTAGTTTGTGGACTTTTGTTTAAATATACATTGATTTTATAAATCTAGAGAAATTTTATTAAAAAAAATATATAAATAAAAATTGTAATTTGTCTAATGGAATAAAACAAATACTTATAATGGGTATAAAAAACCGACCTTATTAATCAATGTCTTCCTAATTTCATACTTTAAACAATTTATTTGAAGAAATTATTTAATTAAACAAGTAGGAAAGTACAGTCGGGCATGGCCGACCATATAATACCCTACACCATGAGTATATTTTTAAAATTTTTACTTTTTATAAAGGAACTTTTGTTGAATATTATTCCAAAATATTTAAATAATTTATTGAAAAAAAACCAAAATTTCTAAATTAGGCTTTATATAGGTCAAATATTGGCCGATCCTCGGTAAATTTGGGAAAAGGATAAATTTTTATATAATAGTTAGTTTTGTTGAGTTTCATTGCGATAAAAATGGTTACAAGTCAATTTTAGACGTTTAAGACATTTTTTGAAGGGGGGTTTGTATACTTATATAAAACTTATTTGTACCAATTATGTAGAGAGATAATAGAATATTTGACGTAATTATGGCATAAAAAGTTCAAATCGGGTGGTACGTTTGTTGTTGTTGTAGCAGCAACACCTGAAATTACACGTACATATATATTTAAACATTATTCCCTACTCTTCTTCTTATTCGCTCTGGTTATCAACTCCGTTAGATCTAAACCCAGTAGACGAGCCGCATCCAACGGCTGAGTCCAAAGGGATTCAGGTTCCAACTGAGTTGGATTTGCCCTGCAGATAAAAAGGTGTTGAACATTGTGTGGGCCTGTTCCACACGCAGGACAAAGATCTTGAATGGTGTCGTTTATTCTCGACCAGTACGAGTTTAAACGGGTACACCATCCGGATCTAAGTTGTGCCAATACCAATATTCAAAGCTGTCCTGTATGGGCTTTCGTCCTCTATATCATCCAGTTGTTCTTGGATGTCACTCTCATACATACGAAGATCTTTCCTGACATGCCTCGGGGGAGGGTTCTAACTCCGTTAAATGGTGGTTAGGGTGGCCCCTCCGATGACATCCCAGTAGGAACTGCTTTGACAGCATGATGTTATGTTCCTTAACTGAAAGCATCTTCTTTTCGTCATGCAGGTGTTCTTCGCATGTCATTTGAGTGCAGCAGGTACGTTTGTATGGGGGCTAGGTGAAATAATGGACCGATTTCAGCCATTTTCAATAGGCTTCGTCCCTGTGCCAAAAAACATGTTTGGTCCAAATTTCATCAAATTATCTTAAAAATTGCATGAGCAGCCAGCCATCCGGACGGACGGACATGTCTTAATCGAAAATAGGAAAATTTTTTCTTTATAAAAATCTTTTTCTTCCAAAAAATTTCTTTATAAAAAGTGTAGATAATTACGTATTTCTTTTTCAAAATTTCTCTATTTCCACTTTCCATTTTAAAATGTTCAAGAATTTCCCTTCTAATCAATATTAATTTATTTATCTCTAATTTTAAGTTTTTGTTAAAATAGTGTTATTTAATTAATAATTTAGCAATATTATATGAAATTCATGTTTGTTGTTTTAATGTATGAATTAAATAAATTAACAAATAAATTTTGTAAAATAAAAAAATATCAAAAATACAATAAATAATTTCTATATTGAGAACAAACATTATAAATAAGTCTTTCCACAAGAAAATCAAAATAGAAAACTAAATATTTTTTTTTACCAGTTAAATGATCATAAAAATGTTTTTTTAATTAATGAGGTTTTAGATGGCATTTTGTTTGTTGATTGGTTGTTTGAAATGTATTTAAAACTACTACAACAACTATTTTAAATGTTATGCAAGCATTAGCATATCAAAGTTTAGAACAGACAATGAGAATTGTTTTTTACTTTAAATATATCTATTTTTTTAATGTTTCTTCGAGCTGCTGCTGTTTGTTTGTTATAAGGGGGTGACGTTTCAGAGTATGGAATTGGCTGGCAAGACCCATTGTGTTATTAAATAATAGATAAATACGCAAAAGGCAAACATATAAAGCGATCCCAATATTAAGAGATATTAAATTTCTCCAAAATTTGTATGTCCAGTAGCTTTAGCATGTTGAGTGGCCTGCAGTTGACCGACAAGCATGACGTCACACTGTAAACAACGTAAAGAAAATTTATCGACATTGGTAAATTGACGTGATGATTTGGCTTCTTTGGCCAATTGTTCAGCCTGCTGATAGACACCCATTTCTTCGACGGGGAAAATAGTTGCCGGTGCGCCACCCTAAAAATGAAAACAAACAATTTGTCAAAAAGAAATTATTAAAAATTTTCTATAAAAAATAATAATTTTGATTAATCATTTATTTATCATTTATCATAATAATAGAGGCATAAAACCAATTTATGTTATAGAACAGTATATATTCCTTCTATACTTACACCCTCAGTTTCCATATATAAGGGATCATAATGAATACCATCGAATAGCAAAAACACCCTTAAACCATAGTTCTTATCTTCACCGAAACGATTGATAATGGCATTTTGTATATCGACAACATCAATTTCAATGCCATAGTAACTAGAAAGTATTGCAACTTCAATGGCACCACCCCATGAGTCTGGTTTTTGTATCCAAGAGCAATATTCTGCATTTGATTTACCCAAAACGGCATCATTATATTCTTGAGGATTAGCCGCCACCTCTTGGGCAATTATATGACGCATCATTTCACTGCCCTCATTGTCAACTTTGCCGTTGAGTACAAAACGCACACTGGTAAATAAGCAGGAATTGTCGGCAGGTACAACTTTTTTCAAGAGTATACCATTAAAATTGCCACTCGAACCGGGTAGCGATAAGTCTACATCAGGTATTTCATTAGTATTAGAATTGGTACCGGTGGTGGCAGCTGCTACTACTTCACGTAATTGCTGTTCTTCTTCCTCGGCCTGCAAACGTCTGGCTAAAGCTTCATCATCCTCCAAAGTGGCAGCTACATCAACGACTTCCGATTCAGGTTTTTCTTCAACAATCAATGTCTCTCCGCTAGATATGCCGCAGCCCTCAAGGGTACGCTGCTGGCTATTGTGCGCCAAATCCAAAGGTCTGGGTGGAAAACCCATTAGTATATGCAGTTGAGGCTCTTTTATTTGTGTTACTGCAGCCACACGCTGCTTGAGATCAGCTACTGTAGTTTTATTTGATAAATCCTTAACAATGAATTGACCATTTTTCGATTTTAACTTTACACTAAATGTACCCGTCATTTTTTCTTTTCTTTTTTTTCAATCTGTTTTTTCTACTTTTTGTTGCAATTGCTTTTTTTGTTATATATTTTTATTGCCTTTTCTTTGTTTCGTCCGTTCTTTGAACTTTTCTTTTGTAGGCTAGAAAATATATATGTAACTTTCTAGTGATTAATGAACAATTATTCTATTTTTGGTAATTAATTGGCTAATTTTCTTTTCCTTTTTTGTGGAATCTATATTTTGTGTGGCTTTCCTTATGACCTTTTTTTATCTCATTCCAAAAAAATAAAATCGTCTTTTTTTTTTTGTGGCTGTCAAGGTGACAATGCAAAAGAAATCGGAGTCTACTAAAAATATTTGAAACGGCGTTTTATGCTTAAACTAATGGCGGCCGCTGTAAATTGTCTATGCGACGGCTATGTTTACAATAGTTGTTGTGCCTTTGTGCAGTTATGACATTGAAATTAACGTTAAATTTGATTTTTTTTCAAAATATATTTGTTAATAATACTAATTTAAAGTATTTTTAATGTCATATCTATTGAAATAAATTGCTTTTAACTAAAAATATTGTTTTTTTACATTTATTTAACTAAATTTAGTATTATAAAAGATTTTTGATTTAACTTAAAACTATTGAACATTTTTTAGTATTATTTCTTTGTTTTTAATAAAGTATAGCACATAACTAAAAAGGGGATTAACTAGATTTTCTTGAAATTATTTAACCGAGGAACAAAAGTTTTTTCAACAATTTCAATTTCAACAAGAATGATTGATCATCGGAGGGATTGACAGTTTCGGATGCAGCTCCTTCAATACCCTGGGGAATGGCTTCTTCAACGGGTACAGCGCTGACAGTAGCAATGATAGCTACGCAAACAATGAGAGCCTGTAAGAGGAAATTAAGTTAGAGATTGTTTTTTACTAATGATAAATAATTAAAAATTAAAGAACATTGTGGAGTTGTTTAATAACTTTTTTAGAAATACCACAATATCTCGGAAACTATTGGATATTACATAATGAAGCTAAGGTAACATTTTTTACGAATAAAATGATAAATAATTAAAAATAAGAGAACATTGTGAAGTGGTTTATTTAATAAGTTTTTTTTTTGAAATAGCACAATATCTCGTAAAGTATTGGAAATTACATAATGAAGCTTAGGTGACTTCAAGTTAATTAATAGTCACCTGACTGTCTACATAATGTAATTTGCGTTTTTTAGATTAAATAAAAAATAAGAAAGACTAAATAAAAATCGCCTTGAGAACATCTTAAGTTTTAATTTCGTTACGACATCTCTAATAGTTTAGGAGATATTGAATTATTGTTGTTGTGCTGCACTTATAAATGTATATATTTTTATAATTTTAACACAGGTCAACAAAATTTTTAACCCCGAGACCAAAGAATACTTTTCTAAACATTTATATATCATACACGTATTACGAGATATCGTGTATGATATATAAATGTTTAGAAAAGTATTCTTTGGTCTCGGGGTTAAAAATTTTGTTGACCTGTGTTAAAATTATAAAAATATATACATTTATAAGTGCAGCACAACAACATAAGTTTCTTCGCTTTAAAAAATAATTCATTTATAGAGTTTATGAGATCCGGATCCAAAACAGCATAGTCCTTTAGTATACATTGATAGCTGGGTTTCGCCGTTTTTAAAATTATGTTATTCTACACAGGTTATGATTATTTCTTTTCGCGTAAAAACATTTATAAAATTAAGGCTCACTGCAGCCATTGTTAACTTTATTCGATTGATTTTGAAAATTACGAAAAATTAAAATTAATTTTTTTCTTTTCTCCATTTTGAAATCTTCATTCAGCACTGTTTTTTATTTATCTTATTTTTTTTTGTAAAATTCACTTTAATTCCTTTAGAACTTTGAAATTCCTTACGAAACGTTAATCCTTACACTCCACTAAAGATTCTTTTCCAAAAATGTTTACTTTTAAAACTTTTTTTTTCAAAATTTGTTACGTACCAAGATTAAGAATTTCATTTTGAATTAGGTTAGAATTAGCTAGTTTACACTTAAACCGTTTAGATCGTTTGTCTAAATTTAACTGACATTGATTATAAGATAGTTAGACTATTTATAGCAACCGTTTTTTTAAAGCTTGTGAGCTAAATAGTGTTGACAAAAATCTCTAGATAGAGTAGTAGATCACACATTTACACTTGCCAGAGCACACTAATATCTACATACAATTAATATTCAAAACCCCGGCCTAAATACTACATACATAGGCGACATAACATTCATGAATACTACTTATGTTTTGACTGTATGTATGTGTGTATTTCAAAAACGATCTGTACTACGTACGATATTCTTCTTTTTTATTTAATGTGTATTTGTTTGCTGATGAGTATAAATAAATTTCACGGATTCGTTCGTTCATACTCGATCATTTAAATAATGTAAGCTTTTGTTTTTGCATATACATACATGCATAAATGTTGAAAGATTTTTAATAAAATTTATTCAAAATACTTTACAAACAAATAAGTACACAAGTAATTATTTACCACAATATTAAAACAATAATATAAAGATAAATTACCTCAAAGATACTTGAGTTACTTAAAGTTATTCATATATTTTTTTTACGGCAAATAGTAATTACATTAACATAATTTGTCATCTGTTGCTGCTATAATTGTCAACATTTATGTTTAAGTATTAGATTTATTTAGCATTTTTTTGCCGCTAAATATGCATGATTTATTGCATATTTTTTAACTTTTGTTTTTAACTACACCCAAAAAAAAAAAATATTTGTTTAATTTATTTCCCTTGAAAATAAGGTGTTTATTAGATAAATCTTTTTGAGTTTTTTCTGAAATGCACGTATTTTATAATGAATTGTTTATTTTACATTTCGCCCTTTATTTCTGATTGATAACAAGACATCTTGCGTTTTAAAGATATTATGTGATCGCATCACCATATACACCACTATAGTGGGGAGGGTTTTATGCGTTTGTGCTGAAGTTTGTAACACCCAAAAATATTAGTCCTAGACCCACCTTAAAGTATACCAATCGCCTTAGAATCACTTTCTGAGTCGATTTAGCTATGTTCGTCTGTCCGTCTGTCTGTATGTCCATGTAAACCTTGTGCGCACGCTACAGGTCGCAATTTTCAAGATAATTTGATGAAATTTGGCACATACTCTTTTTTTGGTTCAAGGACGATCGCTATTGAAAATGGTTGAAATCGGTCCATTATTTCTCCTAGCCCCCATACAACTGTACCCCCCGAATCGGGCCTTTAGGGCCATAAGTACGTTAAATGTTTTATAATGTCAACGAAAATTAGCAAAAATTAGTTTTATAGAACAATAATTGACAATACTAATTTTTATTGTGATCGGGCCTCATTTACCCTAGCCCCCATACAGACTCCCCTTCAGAAAATGACTTGATGGTTAAAAATTAACTTATAATTACATATAAAACGTTTAAAATCTACATAAATGACTTTGTAGTAGACGTTAATTCATCTACCAAAATTTATAAGGATATTCCCATATTTACCCCTTCTCCACTATCAGCCCTCTTGTAGAAAATCTCTCTTTTTTGTCAACAATAAGTAAAAATATTCCACAATAAAACAAATTAAATGCTTTATTAAAAAAAAAAATCAAAATTTTAACATACTGATTTTAACTGTGACTGACTGGTGTAGGGTATCATATGGTCGGCAATGTCCGACTATAAATTCATACTTGTTATGTTCATATATGTTGAGTTAATAAAGAAATAATTTTTTCACAAATTATAAAAATCCCTTAATTTCCCTTCACTCCGCACTCGTGCAAAGAGTACTTCTAAAAGGACTAGAACTAGTCCAAAACTAATCTACATATATGAACAACTTAAGAGTATTAAATTAAATCGTATGCCGTAAATGGAATGCTCCCCTATAAACCAGTTAAATCAGATTTCTGAAGGGGGCTTTATATGGGGGGAAGGTCACTTATGGACCGATTCTCATAAAACTCTGTTATGGATCGTTCTTCCTGAAATAAATAGATTTTTGCTCGTAAGAAATTTTTGTGAAAAATTTCAACTCTCTAGCTCAGGGATGGAAAAAGAGATTTTGTCTCAGTATCAAAAAATATTTCAGAGGGCACTTTTTTGGATCTCAAATTACTAAAATATTTTTTTTTGCTAAATGTTTGTAATTTATACTTTTTAAATTAGAATGGGCGTTATATGTTGATATGGTGAATATTTGTTCGTCCCTTAATGTTAACATTTTGGATATAATTTGATGAAGTTTGCTACACAATTTCTTGCCCAAGAAATGCATAGTATCTCATAGCTACGATACAAATATTACCACGAAATTGTACTTTGTAAAATGTTATATTTAAAACACTCATAGCGCTGTTATAAAGTCTCGAAAAGGGACAAAATTGCGTTTTTCAAAACTCCGGACATAATATCTTAGATTCCAGATGTAATGGAGAAAATATGAAGTAATATTCGAACACAGCGCTGATTAATCTAATAGAAACGTCTAATACTTAGGGTTTCGACTATTTTAACATATTGTCTGATTATATGAAAAGAATTCCAATACTGTATGACTTTAGTAGCTTTTTCCTACCACTTTTATTTGATGGCCGATCCTAAAAAAATCGTATACTCACATTTTTTGTCCGGTAAGGAGTGTTAAAGTTAAATTCTGAAGGGAGCTTATATGGGGGTAGGGTCAATTATGGACAGATCCACATAAAATATGACAAAGATCTTTTGTCTAGCATGGAACTTATGTGTGTCGAATTGTATTGCTATAAGCTGTTTTCTGGAGGTCCACTTGTATGGGGGCTATTCGAAAAAGTGAACCGCTATTACCCATTTTTAATACCAAACAAACGTTAGCAATAGAGAATACTTATGCGAAATTTCCAATGTCTAGCTCGACCGTGTGGTCCCTATCGTGATTTCAACAGACAGACGGACATGGCTAGATCGTCTTAGAATTTAATAAAGACCCAGAATATATATACTTTTATGGGTCTATGACCAATATTTCGATGTGTTACAAACCCCATCTTTTTTGACAGTGGGTATTAAAATTATTTTAACAGACAGATTTACTACCAGTTAAACGATAATCGGATATTGAGATTGTAGCCCTGAAAGTATCAAATAAGACACAGGAGTATCACGGTACTTTTGCACATCAAATAGTATCACAAAAAGTACCATCGTACCAATTATGCCTCTATCGTGCTTTCAGCAGACAGATAGACGGACAGACATTGCTAGATCGTTTTAGAATTTAATATATATATATACTTCTGTGGTTCTATGATCAATATTTAGATATATTATAGACGGAATGACAAAACCAATTTAAAATTGGAGGAGTGAGGACTATGTATTACATAGGAGTAATCCCAGAACTACTCTTTTATGAAACACATAGGACTACTAAACGGACCAAAAAATTCCACAGATGAGTAGTTTTTGCATTACTTTAACGCACACTTTTTTATATAGAACTAGGCGAGGAAAACTAATTAGCGACTCTCAAGCTAAACCCTGTCCGTTTTTAAATACTCACTTATTTGATTTTGAGAAATAGCTTATTTGCAAAGTAATGGAGTTTTGATATCTTATGAAAGGCTTTCGAAAGGCTATTTAAATAACACTTTATTTCGAAAGAACACTAGAAAAAACCTAGAACCAATAGCTGTATAGTTACACTCATTTGATTAAAACCCTGTAATGCCAAAATGTCCAACTTTAACCCCTTCTGACTCCGCCAGTTCTTGACTTATTGATAGTGCTAAAAATTTATGTCTGACCTACTATCCGATAGTACAAACCTTAGTGTAAATTTCGTCAAAATAGATATATTTGGTTGGGTCAATTGACATGAAATTCCCGATATTGTTCTTGTCTCTTCAGTAAAGCTTGTGGTCCGTGCCACGCGTTCTACTCTTTCTCGCATTCTATGCGTAATGTATTTGTATGCTGAATGTAAGACATGGTCCACACTAGGAAACTTTGGTTGAGAAACTTTTTCTTAATGCTCTTTTGAAGTTTTCTTAATGTCCACACATAGAAACTTTTGTTTCAGAAACTACGTGTTTATTACATTGATTTGTTGTTGTATGAATAAGAAGAATAAGAGAACAAAACAAGTTTCCGAGTACGAGAAACTCCGCATTGCGAGAGATATGTATGATATTCTTTCTCTTTAACGCAAAATCAAAAGTTTCCCAAAAAAGTTACCTAGTGTGAACCGGCACTAAGACCTGGTTGACAATGGGAAACTTTTGTTGAAAAACTTTTTATTTTGTGTGTGAGAGAAAGAGATGGTTGATATTTCCTTCTCTGTCTCATACACACAAAAACCAGTTTCAAACGTTACAAGCGGGGCACGAGTATGTCAGCTGATTGTACCCTACACCACTATAGTGGGGAGGGTATTATACGTTTGTGCTGATGTTTGTAACATACAAAAATATTGGTCCAATACTCACCTTAAAGTATACCGATCGATTCAGAATCATTTTTTGAGTCGATTAAGACATGTCTGTCCGTCCGTCTGTCCGGCTGGCCGGCTGTCCACGTAAACCTTGTGCGCAAGGTACAGGCCGCAATTTTCAAGATAATTTGATGATATTTGGACCAAGCATGTTTTGGGCACAGGGACGAAGCCTATTGAAAATGGTTGAAATCGATATTATACGCTTAAAAATCGTCGCATGTAATTTGAAGCGTGGAACGCGAAGTAGGTATGAAAAGCGCGTATTACTTTGACTCGAAGACGCGTAGTGTGGACCTCCGGATTAAGGGTTCTAAAGTAAGCAGCTGATACGTAAAAACAAGAACTTTTACAGCTATTGCACTAACGAATATTGCCAACATACGGACATTGATTTGAAAAAAATCCAAGGTTAACTTTAAAATATTCGAAAACCACAAGATTGTAGCTTTTAGCTGTACACTATGTACATTATTGGTTTTATACCAAAATTTGGGTGCTAAAACAAACTCTAAAAGCTCATATTGTTTGTTGTCTAAAAACCAAAACATTTTTAATAAAGAAAACAATAATATTGTTTTTTACCGGTGTTTTAAAAAGTAAATTATTATTATTTTTCTAACATCATTTTTTTAAAGATTATTTGTTTTAATAATTTTGTTGATTCTAAAGAATACTCCGACGCCCGACAACATAGAAAAAAAAATACTTTTGTATTTATTTGTTAGTTATATTTAAAAGTGCGATTTTTGGAATATTTTAAAATTTTGTTGTTGTTTTATTGATTTTATTTATGATTTTATACATAAGTTATTTTATGTTTTTTTTTTTGCTTTTATAGCTAAAATGTGTTAAAAACCTATTAGGAGGCCGTTGTATGAGTTTGAAATTTTTTTATTTATTTTATATTTTTATTTAACTTAAGTGTACAATGATTAGCACATTTTTTCGATTTTTTTAAAATTTATTTTATTTGATTTTCCATGCATGCAAAAAATACTACAAAAAAAGTTGCAAATATTTTTTTTATAAATTTTTTAAATCAATAAGCGAGTTGAGGTGTGTTTAATAATGATGGACAAATAAGGTTTTTTGATTTTAATTTGAAAATTTGTTTTGGTCTTGATCTTGAAATTATTTGCTTTATTTAAGAGATAATGCAAATTTCAAACAATTAAACAATTGTTTAATTTGAAAGAGTACTTCCGTTTAACAACAAAATACGTTGTTGGTGTGTCTGGTTTATAGAATAGATCAGTTGCTGTTCTATAGAAAATACTAGCTGCTGATCTATACAAGAGTTGCTGGCCAAAAGAATAGGCTAAATAATATATCCGTTATATATACTAGTTTCTGATCTATAGAGTAGACGATTTTCTGATCTGAAGAATAGACGAGCTTCTGTTCTTTAGAATAGATCAGATGTTGGTGTCCTGAATAGATCAGTGGCGTAGCTGCTTAATAGATCAGTTGCGTGTCTATAGAATAGATCAGTTGTTGGTCTTTAGAATAGATAATTTGCCGCTCTATATAATAGATAAGTTACTGGTCTAAATAATATATAAGTCGCTGTTCAATTAAAATAGATCAGTTACTGTTCTATAATATAGATCAGTTACTGGTCTATAATATAGATCAGTTACTGGTCTATAATATAGATCAGTTACTGGTCTATAATATAGATCAGTTACTGGTCTATAATATAGATCAGTTACTGGTCTATAATATAGATCAGTTACTGGTCTATAATATAGATCAGTTACTGGTTTATAATATAGATCAGTTACTGGTCTATAATATAGATCAGTTACTGGTCTATAATATAGATCAGTTACTGGTCTATAATATAGATCAGTTACCGGTTTATAATACAGATCAGTTACTGATTTATAATATAGATCAGTTACTGTTCTATTATATAGATCAGTTACTGTTCTATAATATAGATCAGTTACTGGTCTATAATATAGATCAGTTACTGGTCTATAATATAGATCAGTTACTGGTCTATAATATAGATCAGTTACTGGTCTATAATATAGATCAGTTACTGGTCTATAATATAGATCAGTTACTGGTCTATTACTGGTCTATAATATAGATCAGTTACTGGTCTATAATATAGATCAGTTACTGGTCTATAATATAGATCAGTTACTGGTCTATAATATAGATCAGTTACTGGTCTATAATATAGATCAGTTACTGGTCTATAATATAGATCAGTTACTGGTCTATAATATAGATCAGTTACTGGTCTATAATATAGATCAGTTAGTGGTCTATAATGAAGATCAGTTACTGGTCTATAATATAGATCAGTTACTGTTCCATAGAATACATTAATTAATGGTATATAGATTATATCAGATAAACAATTTGCTAAAATTAACTTACTAAATATTAGTTTGTTTTATAAATGTTTTAAGTCTAGCGTTTAAACGTAACTTTATACAGATCTTGTTTAACTAACTTAAATTTGACTAAAATTATGAAAAGAAATCATTTTTATTGTTTTTTTTTTTTAAGATTTATACATGATTTTATTTCTTATAAACATTTTATTATTGCATCGAAAAAGACACGTGCTTCTTATAACAAAATAGGCGATTTAGTTTTTTTTTTGCGAAGGCCGGTAGTCGATCTGCTTTAAGCTGCGTGTGCACTTGGACCGGTTTGTCCAAAACAAAACAATTTAATGTAATCTTGTCAGTCAGACAAAATGGTTTTTATTTTTGATATCAAACAGATATGAATGTTTCATTTAAATACTTGAACAAAATATATAATTTTTTTGCTAACATTGTTTATTTTTGGCAAATTAAAAGTGTTAAAAGACATCTATTTAAAGCAAATTTTATTTGTCTGTGTTTTAATTTTGAAGAATTGGTCTATAATATAGATCAGTTACTGGTCTATAATATAGATCAGTTACTGGTCTATAATATAGATCAGTTACTGGTCTATAATATAGATCAGTTACTGGTCTATAATATAGATCAGTTACTGGTCTATAATATAGATCAGTTACTGGTCTATAATATAGATCAGTTAGTGGTCTATAATGAAGATCAGTTACTGGTCTATAATATAGATCAGTTACTGTTCCATAGAATACATTAATTAATGGTATATAGATTATATCAGATAAACAATTTGCTAAAATTAACTTACTAAATATTAGTTTGTTTTATAAATGTTTTAAGTCTAGCGTTTAAACGTAACTTTATACAGATCTTGTTTAACTAACTTAAATTTGACTAAAATTATGAAAAGAAATCATTTTTATTGTTTTTTTTTTTAAGATTTATACATGATTTTATTTCTTATAAACATTTTATTATTGCATCGAAAAAGACACGTGCTTCTTATAACAAAATAGGCGATTTAGTTTTTTTTTTGCGAAGGCCGGTAGTCGATCTGCTTTAAGCTGCGTGTGCACTTGGACCGGTTTGTCCAAAACAAAACAATTTAATGTAATCTTGTCAGTCAGACAAAATGGTTTTTATTTTTGATATCAAACAGATATGAATGTTTCATTTAAATACTTGAACAAAATATATAATTTTTTTGCTAACATTGTTTATTTTTGGCAAATTAAAAGTGTTAAAAGACATCTATTTAAAGCAAATTTTATTTGTCTGTGTTTTAATTTTGAAAAGAATTGATATAAAATACGAGTATCAATGAAAAAAGTTTCCATTAAACAAAACTTGTTATACTGTCTACATTTTAAATTCAAATCAAGGAATATTTTTATGACAAACAATTTCGGTTCTTAATAATGCACATTAGACTTAAACTATAGAATAGGTCTCATATAGAGTAGACTATACTATAGAATATACTATAAACTAGACTATAGACAAGACTATAGACTAGACTATAAACTAGACTATAGACTAGACTATAGACTAGACTATAGACTAGACTATAGACTAGACCATAGACTAGACTATAGAATAGACTATAGACTAGACTATAGACTAGACTATAGACTAGACTATAGACTAGACTATAGACTAGACTATAGACTAGACTAGACTATAGACTAGACTATAGACTAGACTATAGATTAGACTATAGACTAGACTATAGACTAGACTATAGACTAGAATATAGACTAGACTATAGACTAGACTATAAACTAGACTATAGACTAGACTATAGACTAGACTATAGACTAGACTATAGACTAGACTATAGACTAGACTATAGACTAGACTATAGACTAGACTATAGACTAGACTATAGACTAGACTATAAAATAGACTATAGACTAGACTATAGACTAGACTATAGACTAGACTATAGACTAGACTATAAACTAGACTATAGACTAGACTATAGACTAGACTATAGACTAGACAATAGACTAGACTATAAACTAGACTATAGACTAGACTATAGACTAGACTATAGACTTGACTATAGACTAGACTATAGACTAGACTATAGACTAGACTATAGACTAGACTATAGACTAGACTATAGACTAGACTATAGACTAGACTATAGACTAGACTATAGACTAGACTATAGACTAGACTATAGACTAGACTATAGACTAGACTATAGACTAGACTATAGACTAGACTATAGAATAGACTATAGACTAGACTATAGACTAGACTATAGACTAGACTATAGACTAGACTATAGACTAGACTATAGACTAGACTATAGACTAGACTATAGACTAGACTATAGACTAGACTATAGACTAGACTATAGACTAGACTATAGACTAGGCTATAGACTAGACTATAGACTAGACTATAGACTAGACTATAGACTAGACTATAGACTAGACTATAGACTAGACTATAGACTAGACTATAGACTAGACTATAGACTAGACTATAGACTAGACTATAGACTAGACTATAGACTAGACTATAGACTAGACTACAGACTAGACTATAGACTAGACTATAGACTAGACTATAGACTAGACTATAGACTAGACTATAGACTAGACTATAGACTAGACTATAGACTAGACTATAGACTAGACTATAGACTAGACTATAGACTAGACTATAGACTAGACTATAGACTAGACTATAGACTAGACTATAGACTAGACTATAGACTAGACTATAGACTAGACTATAGACTAGACTATAGACTAGACTATAGACTAGACTATAGACTAGACTATAGGCTAGACTATAGACTAGACTATAGGCTAGACTATAGACTAGACTATAGGCTAGACTATAGACTAGACTATAGACTAGACTATAGACTAGACTATAGACTAGACTATAGACTAGACTATAGACTAGACTATAGACTAGACTATAGACTAGACTATAGACTAGACTATAGACTAGACTATAGACTAGACTATAGACTAGACTATAGACTAGACTATAGACTAGACTATAGACTAGACTATAGACTAGACTATAGACTAGACTATAGACTAGACTATAGACTAGACTATAGACTAGACTATAGACTAGACTATACTATAGACTAGACTATACTATAGACTAGACTATAGATTAGACTATAGACTAGACTATAGATTAGACTATAGACTAGACTATAGACTAGACTATAGACTAGACTATAGACTAGACTATAGACTAGACTATAGACTAGACTATAGACTAGACTATAGACTAGACTATAGACTAGACTATAGACTAGACTATAGACTAGACTATAGACTAGACTATAGACTAGACTATAGACTAGACTATAGACTAGACTATAGACTAGACTATAGACTAGACTATAGACTAGACTATAGACTAGACTATAGACTAGACTATAGACTAGACTATAGACTAGACTATAGACTAGACTATAGACTAGACTATAGACTAGACTATAGACTAGACTATAGACTAGACTATAGACTAGACTATAGACTAGACTATAGACTAGACTATAGACTAGACTATAGACTAGACTATAGACTAGACTATAGACTAGACTATAGACTAGACTATAGACTAGACTATAGACTAGACTATAGACTAGAGACTATAGACTAGACTATAGACTAGACTATAGACTAGACTATAGACTAGACTATAGACTAGACTATAGACTAGACTATAGACTAGACTATAGACTAGACTATAGACTAGACTATAGACTAGACTATAGACTAGACTATAGACTAGACTATAGACTAGACTATAGACTAGACTATAGACTAGACTATAGACTAGACTATAGACTAGACTATAGACTAGACTATAGACTAGACTATAGACTAGACTATAGACTAGACTATAGACTAGACTATAGACTAGACTATAGACTAGACTATAGACTAGACTATAGACTAGACTATAGACTAGACTATAGACTAGACTATAGACTAGACTATAGACTAGACTATAGACTAGACTATAGACTAGACTATAGACTAGACTATAGACTAGACTATAGACTAGACTATAGACTAGACTATAGACTAGACTATAGACTAGACTATAGACTAGACTATAGACTAGACTATAGACTAGACTATAGACTAGACTATAGACTAGACTATAGACTAGACTATAGACTAGACTATAGACTAGACTATAGACTAGACTATAGACTAGACTATAGACTAGACTATAGACTAGACTATAGACTAGACTATAGACTAGACTATAGACTAGACTATAGACTAGACTATAGACTAGACTATAGACTAGACTATAGACTAGACTATAGACTGGACTATAGACTAGACTATAGACTAGACTATAGACTAGACTATAGACTAGACTATAGACTAGACTATAGACTAGACTATAGACTAGACTATAGACTAGACTATAGACTAGACTATAGACTAGACTATAGACTAGACTATAGATTAGACTATAGACTAGACTATAGACTAGACTATAGACTAGACTAGAGACTAGACTATAGACTGGACTATAGACTAGACTATAGACTAGACTAGAGACTAGACTATAGACTAGACTAGAGACTAGACTATAGACTGGACTATAGACTAGACTATAGACTAGACTAGAGACTAGACTAGAGACTAGACTATAGACTAGACTTTAGACCAGACTATAGACTATAGACTAGACTGTAGACTAGACTATAGACTATACTATAAGCTAGACTGTAGACTAGACTATAGACTATACTATAAGCTAGACTATAGACTAGGCTATATAAATAATGAACTATAGTTAACGCAATAGATTAGACTATATTGCGGACTACAGTGTAGCATCTATTATAGAATATAGAGTACTTACTGTATTCACAATAAATTTTATAAATTTCTATTTTTAGAAAATTTCCGGTAATTGCTCTTTTAATACAAAGTAATAAAAACTAAATAAAATTAAAAACATTTCATTAAATTTTGTACTTAATGTTTTTCTTTATTCACAAAATGAAAATGACATTACGTTTTGTAATTAAAATGGACACGTAGAAGAAGGACTAGTAGTAATAATGATATACAGATGCAGCTTAAATAACTAACCCAACAACAATTTCTTGATTTTCTTCAATTTGAAGAAAGATTGAGGATTTTGTGCACTATATTGTTCCTGATCATAAAGATCACCAGGCAATGATTCATCAGCTGGTACAGCTGCAACAAAAGCGGCCAGGCACAAGAAAACAAAGATGGTCTATAAAAGAATGAGAAAATAATTTAGTTAATTACGAGTTCACTTTAATTTATTACTAAAATAAATCAATCAATCAGTTGATAATCGATATTGAATACTTACCAAAGCTAAAAATTTCATTTTGAAGTAGAGAGTTTGAAGAATACTTGCAGACTGCATAGCTAAACCTAAACACCAATGTCTTTTATAGTGACAAGGAATTTTTTCTCTTGGAATAAATGAATGAACGAATCTTTATGTACATTATAATGAAATGACGAAAGATCTTGTTTATGGCATTTAAATATGCCAAGGTATCCAGTCAACCATACATTTTTGTTGTTGTTTTCATATTACGCGTATTATTTCGCCGGTAAGATCCACTGCCGTCCATCAATCCATTTTGTACATTCAATGTAAGCAACTGTGTAAAATAAGTGAGTAAAAATGATTAACCACTTGATGATTATTAAAGTCCACAACGATGTTCATCATTACCATTATAATGGTAATTGTTTAAACAAGAGTATTTGTGTTTATTGGCACTCTAGGCTGTGTGACAGTGTTTGGGAGTGAGCTGAAGAAGCAGAGCGAGCAACCTTTAAATTAAAGAAAACCAACCACACGATGAACCTGACTTAAACAAAAAAAAAAAAAAAAAACATCACATAAAGATTTACTTCCATGTACGACGTCGCATTGTTTCCATAAGTTGATCACGCTCAAAAATCAAAACGCATTTTGAATTAAATATATTTTTGTATGCAGTTTTTGTTTTTTTACTTTTCTACTGTGTTTTATTTTGTTTACATTTCTACTGTGTTTACTAGCAACTAATACACCATTTCTAAAGGTATATCTAACATTTTTCTTTTGCAGAAAATTTCGAATAAACAAAAGTTGTGAAGGTAAATCTTTTTCGAAAGTTCCTCATAATTTTACATTTTGTTTGTATATAGAAAATTTCTATAGTCTAGTCTATAATCTAGTCTATCGTCTAGTCTATAGCCTAGTCTATAGTCTAGTCTATAGTCTAGTCTATCGTCTAGTCTATAGCCTAGTCTATAGTCTAGTCTATAGTCTAGTCTATAGTCTAGTCTATAGTCTAGTCTATAGTCTAGTCTATAGTCTAGTATATAGTCTAGTCTATAGTCTAGTCTATAGTATAGTCTATAGTCTAATCTAAAGTCTAGTCTATAGTCTAGTCTATAGTCTAGTCTATAGTCTAGTCTATAGTCTAGTCTATAGTCTAGTCTATAGTCTAGTCTATAGTCTAGTCTATAGTCTAGTCTATAGTCTAGTCTATAGTCTAGTCTATAGTCTAGTCTATAGTCTAGTCTATAGTCTAGTCTATAGTCTAGTCTATAGTCTAGTCTATAGTCTAGTCTATAGTCTAGTCTATAGTCTAGTCTATAGTCTAGTCTATAGTCTAGTCTATAGTCTAGTCTATAGTCTAGTCTATAGTCTAGTCTATAGTCTAGTCTATAGTCTAGTCTATAGTCTAGTCTATAGTCTAGTCTATAGTCTAGTCTATAGTCTAGTCTATAGTCTAGTCTATAGTCTAGTCTATAGTCTAGTCTATAGTCTAGTCTATAGTCTAGTCTATAGTCTAGTCTATAGTCTAGTATATAGTCTAGTCTATAGTCTAGTCTATAGTCTAGTCTATAGTCTAGTCTATAGTCTAGTCTATAGTCTAGTCTATAGTCTAGTCTATAGTCAAGTCTATAGTCTAGTTTATATTCTAGTCTATAGTCTAGTCTATAGTCTAGTCTATAGCCTAGTCTATAGTCTAGTCTATAGTCTAGTCTATAGTCTAGTCTATAGTCTAGTCTATAGTCTAGTCTACAGTCAATTCTATAGTCTAGTCTATAGTCTAGTCTATAGTCTAGTTTATAGTCTAGTTTATAGTCTAGTCTATAGTCTAGTCTATAGTCTAGTCTATAGTCTAGTCTATAGTCTAGTCTATAGTCTAGTCTATAGTCTAGTCTATAGTCTAGTCTATAGTCTAGTCTATATTCTAGTCTATAGTCTAGTCTATAGTCTAGTCTATAGTCTAGTCTATAGTCTAGTCTATAGTCTAGTCTATAGTCTAGTCTATAGTCTAGTCTATAGTCTAGTCTATAGTCTAGTCTATAGTCTAGTCTATAGTCTAGTCTATAGTCTAGTCTATAGTCTAGTCTATAGTCTAGTCTATAGTCTAGTCTATAGTCTAGTCTATAGTCTAGTCTATAGTCTGGTCTATAGTCTAGTCTATAGTCTGGTCTATAGTCTAGTCTATAGTCTAGTCTATAGTCTAGTCTATAGTTTTCTAAATTTCAAATAAAATTTATGGAAACACATTCGGAATGGTGTAGTGTAAAATATTATTTGCTTATACTAATTTTTAATAGATGTTATTATTACCTTTTGTACCATTTGCAAATGATGAAGTAACTCCCTAACCATTATTAAACAAAATTTATTTACTATTTGTTTGGTCTAAGTGAATTAGCATTTTAATCATTGTTGTCTGCGTAATAATTATATGTTTTTTCTCTGGTCGAATGTGAATGAAATTTGCAAATAGTTTCGGGGTATTTCGAATATTCTGCACCACACTTAGGCGATTAATAAATGGTTATAGCAAAGTTTGTTTTCAACGGATTTGAGTTAAGGTCTAATATAAAAAACTTCCATTAGCCACCACAATAAAATGAAAAGAAAATTTATTGAAATAAATTTTGTTTTCGTCTAGTCTATAGTCTAGTCTATAGTCTAGTCTACATTCTAGTCTATAGTCTAGTCTATAGTCTAGTCTATAGTCTAGTCTATCGTCTAGTCTATAGTCTAGTCTATATTTAGTATTCTAAAACAAATTCTGTTTAGTCTACAGTCCTAAATATGCATGTACATAATATTGTCTACAACTCGACTAAAGTTTTGAGCATATTACGTTCTACAGTATTGTCGATTGTTTTTGTTTTATAAGTATTTATATTTAGAATATATTCAGCATTGATCTAACCTTTTAAATTTAAAAAACATTTATATATTATTCCAAATAAAAAACTATAATAAATTTGACTGATCATTCATAATAATGACATTCTAATTATATTAACATTATGTTTAAATGAATATGTCGGTGGTCTGTGAGTTTTTTTAATATTATTTATTTTTTATTTATAATACTATTTATCATTAAAAGTGTTGTTGACAATCGATCGCGCTGACATTATTAATGATTTCTAAAACAAACATATGTATTTGCAAAATGTGATATAAAATTAAATATACAAAATCAAACAATGCATTGAAATGAGTTATTAAAAAATATTCAAATAATGAATTATTTGAAAGAAGACATCCAATCCTCTTTATATGTATGTTGAGATCTACTTTAGATATCTTTCAATTACTGCACAGTATGCAAGAAGATTTTCAACTATTTAAAAAAATATGTAATATGAGAATTTTTTGTGCTATATTAAGCATAGAATTTTCTATAAACAGTGAAAATTTTCCAAAATTATCTATGTGAAAACAAAATTTATTTCAATAAATTTTCTTTTCATTTTATTGTGGTGGCTAATGGAAGTTTTTTATATTAGACCTTAACTCAAATCCGTTGAAAACAAACTTTGCTATAACCATTTATTAATCGCCTAAGTGTGGTGCAGAATATTCGAAATACCCCCGAAACTATTTGCAAATTTCATTCACATTCGACCAGAGA
Source organism: Lucilia cuprina (assembly GCF_022045245.1). Classification (NCBI taxonomy): domain Eukaryota; kingdom Metazoa; phylum Arthropoda; class Insecta; order Diptera; family Calliphoridae; genus Lucilia; species Lucilia cuprina. The sequence continues at coordinate 50,806,640 of NC_060953.1, read as the reverse complement.
AAAAACATATAATTATTACGCAGACAACAATGATTAAAATGCTAATTCACTTAGACCAAACAAATAGTAAATAAATTTTGTTTAATAATGGTTAGGGAGTTACTTCATCATTTGCAAATGGTACAAAAGGTAATAATAACATCTATTAAAAATTAGTATAAGCAAATAATATTTTACACTACACCATTCCGAATGTGTTTCCATAAATTTTATTTGAAATTTAGAAAACTATAGACTAGACTATAGACTAGACTATAGACTAGACTATAGACCAGACTATAGACTAGACTATAGACCAGACTATAGACTAGACTATAGACTAGACTATAGACTAGACTATAGACTAGACTATAGACTAGACTATAGACTAGACTATAAACTAGACTATAGACTAGACTATAGACTAGACTATAGACTTGTCTATAGTCTAGTCTATACTCGAGTTTATAGTCCCCTAGACTTTTGAACAGACTACAGAATAGACTATAGAAAAAAAATTAGACTAGGCCATAAACTAGACGATACCAAATACTATAGACTATACTATAGTCTAAACTATAGACTAGTAGAGACTATAGTCTAAACTATAGATTAGACTATACATACTAGTTCAGTGTTCAGTCTAGTTTTTAGCCTTGTTTTATTTTAGTATTGTCTATAGTCTATTCTGTAGTCCAAACTAATGTCTAGTCTATCTAGACTAGACTAAAGATTAGACTAAAGATTATATCATAAACGTAACTATTACCTATTTAGCACTCAAAGCCTCGAAAAAACTTGTTGGTCAAAATCCAAGTAAAAGTCTTTGTTATTCAAATTCCCGCATTTATTCCTACGTTATTTTTATCCACCACTAAGACAAAACGAAAATTCATTAATTTTATAACTTCATTAACAATCTGTATCAATTCCAAATGCATTAAATATCGACCGTCATCCACAATATTAGGTATTACATTACTAGATATTGTACCATTTTGTATATAATAAAAACCATTGGTTAAAGGGCATGAACTTATAAACGTATCCTGTATAAATGAGGTACCGCTAATACTATCTCTCGTAATATTCTTTAAGACATCCAAAGTTTTGCAAAAGTCGATATTTCTTTGCTTCCTTATATTCAACGAGGGTCTACCTTTTATACGATTAAATTTGCGTACGAAAAAGTTCATTAGCAGTTTTCCCGGAAATGGTCGAAAAGCGGTAACATTGTAATACAGACTGATATCATTTTGTATTTCATAGTCAATTTTTAGAGCATCCGGTACAAAGGAATGGGAATAGAAATCCTCAAATCTTAGGGGGATCTGGAATTTAGGAAGCATTTGAAACGGTTGTTAAGGAAATTAGTTATGTAATAAACTTACGCAGTTTGTGGTATGTAAACAAATAATAATTTGTAAAAATGTTAGCTGAAAGCTTTTAAACTTGTTTGTATTTGCTGAATTCATAATAAAATATTAAAATTACTTATGTTTTAAAATAAAAGTTAATTATTTCAAAATAAAATCATTAATGTTTAACGCTCATTGATTTTCAAAAATGTTGTTTAATATTTATTTATGTAAGTAATTATTATAATTAGTATGATGTGATTTGTTTAAGTTTTTTGATGTTTTAATGTCAGCTTGGCCTCCGGTAGGTTAGTGGTTAGTGTTCTAGTCTGGTAGATCGGAGATGGTGGGTTCGATGCCCACCTGAGGCACTGGTTTAGGATTTAATTTATATATGTACATCCTCCTTTCAAACTAACTAACTAAGTAAGTAAGTAAGTAAGTAAGTAAGTAAGTAAGTAAGTAAGTAAGTAAGTAAGTAAGTAAGTAAGTAAGTAAGTAAGTAAGTAAGTAAGTAAGT
>NC_060953.1:50787307-50804683 GCF_022045245.1 Lucilia cuprina | reverse complement strand
ATAGTCTAGTCTATAGTCTAGTCTATAGTCTAGTCTATAGTCTAGTTTATAGTCTAGTCTATAGTCTAGTCTATAGTCTAGTCTATAGTCTAGTCTATATTCTAGTCTTTAGTTTAGACTGTAGTCTAGTCCATAGTCTAAACAATAACAAAAAATTCCTTAAACAATGACGCAATGTTGCTTTAAAAATTCTATTATATAAATTTTAATCAAATATTCAAAAATCAAGGGTAAAAGAATGTGAACTTTGATTTAACTATTATACCCTTAATAAAAAACCAATCAAATCAATTATTAGTTTTATATCAACATAAAATTTTGATGTAAATTTTGTACTTTCAAGTATTTATTAATGCTAAAAATATGAAGATGTCATCAAACAACAATCAGATATATGTATACAATGTACTTGAAAAATCGGATGATGAAAAATCCATTAAAAATTTGTAAATGAGTATAAACAATATGTAAACAATTTAAAACGTTTATAGGCGAACAAATATTATAAAACAAGAACGAACAATAGTTTAATGACAATTAATCTCAAATCTCTGACCAGTTTGAGTATCAAACAATAAATTTTTGAAACGATTGAACAAACATTTAACAAAATTATAATAAATAAATATAAGTTTAAGATATGATCATAAAAAGTGTTATTGATCTTGTTAACATGTATATATGTATGTTGGGCGTATCAGTGGTAAACAAATGTATATCAAATATTGGTTGGGAGAAGAAGTTTATAAACCAATAATTGTATAAAAAATCTTTATTTATTTAGTAGGAAATTCCCAAAACTTGATTGTTTTTGATATTTTTAATTTAAATAAAATTTTCAAAAACTAGTTTCCAAATTATAAAAAAAAACATTTACATTTTTGAATTGATTATAACTTTCACCCTAACCCAATATTAAATCCGTTATTCTAAATTTATATTTCAAGTGACCATCTGTCAATCTGAACAACATAAATATATTTTGTAAAAATTGTTTACAAAGTTTGACATCATTATACCAATAGTTTTGAATTATATATGGTGAATGACTTTTAAAAAATATGCAAACATCGAAAATAGTTTTTAATTATGGAATAAATTATTGATTTTTGTTACGATCATGTAAACAAAATCTGTTAACTGGTTTTCATTATGCGGAAGTTGGAAACTTCTGGAAATATTTTTTTCTGTAAATTTAAAGAAAATATAATAAAGTTTCAATATAATCACAATATTCTTTTAGAAATAACGTGCTTTTGAAAAAAAAATTAAGAAACCACTAGAAACACTTAGGTTGAAACTTGCCAAGTTCATTCATATTTCTACATAAAATATTGAAACATATGTAGATTTTTGAGTGTGTTCATGCATTTTTATGTTATGTTTTTTTTTAGCCTATTGACAGAACTGATTTAATTTATTTTGATATCTGTAGCGTTTCTTTTGTTTTTATTAGTTTTTAAGTTAATGTGTCAAATAAATTCAAGTTTTAGATTTTTGTTTTATTTTTGTAGGCACCTTAGCTAAATATAAGATTTAATTTAGATTTCTATTTCAGTTTCTATATTTGGAGAAAACATGATATGCATAATTTTAAATTGCTATTAATATTTTTTTAATGTTTCACTTTTCAGTTTTTATAGGCCAATAAGTAATTGTTAACAAAACACGTACAGTAAATAAATATACATCTTTAGTAATTATTCTGCAAAAAAAAAACTTGAATGACTTTGAGTGCTCTGTAACCTTGAACCTTTTCTTTGAAATTTTGAGTGTTGTTTTATGCCAAGTCTTTACAATTTGATGCAACTGGTTTTTCTTTAACTTCATAATAATTACAAAAAAAATCAACTTAAGAAAACCTCAAGACCGGCTTTACAATACCCTAGATTTTTGTTAAAGAAAATATAGCTCATTTGCAAAAAGACAAGGTGTGTTCAAAACATATGGATGATTCCATAAAATAAAACAACTATAAATTCCTGTAATCAGTCGAACCAGTTTAGTGGCTGGGAAAAAATATGCATTTATACATACATATGTAACTAACTAACTAACTAACTAACTAACTAACTAACTAACTAACTAACTAACTTACTAACTTACTAACTTACTAACTTACTAACTAACTAACTAACTAACTAACTAAACAATTTTCAATAAATTTTCGATATATTCTCTTTTTATAGAAAATTTTTTCGATAAATTTTTAAATTATATAAAATTTTCGATAAATTCTTTATTACTAATTAACTAACAAACTAACTAACTATTATAGAAAAATTTCGATAAATTCTTTATTACTAACTAATTATCTAACTAACTATTATAGAAAATTTTCGATAAATTCTCTATTTATAGAAAATTTTCGATTAATTCTCTATTTATAAAAAATTTTCGATAAATTCTCTTTTTATACTAAATTTTCGATAAATTCTCTATTTGTAGAAAATTGTCGATAAATTCTCTTTTTATGGAAAACTTTCGATAAATTCTCTATTCACAGAAAATTTTCGATAAATTCTCTTTTCATAGAAAATTTTCAATAAATTATCTTTTCATACAAAATTTTTGATAAATTCTCTTTTTATACATAATTTTCGACATATTCACTATTTATAGAAAATATTCGATAAATTCTCTATTTATAGAAAATTTTCGATAAATTCTCTATCTATAAAAAATTTTCGATAAATTCTCTATTTATAGAAAATTTTTGAAAAATTCTTTATTTATAGAAAATTATTGATAAATTCTTTATTTATAGAAAATTTTTGAAAAATTCTTTATTTATAGAATATTTTCGATAAATTCTCTATTTATAGAAAATTTTCGATAAATTCTCTATTTATAGAAAATTTCGATAGATTTTCTTTTAAAGGAAATTTTTAAAGGAAATTTTCTATAGATTCTCTTTTTATACTAAATTTTCGATAAATTCTCTTTTTATAGATAATGTTTGATGAATAATTAATTATCTTTTTACAGAAATTTTTCAACATTTTGTAATTTATTAAATTTTAATAAAAAATTTATTTATAAAAAATTTTTAATTATTTTTTTTTAGAAAATTTCAATTTTCGATAAATTCTCTATTTATAAAAAATTTTCGATGAATTCTCTATTTATAAAAAATTTTCGATAAATTCTCTATTAATAGAAAATTTTCGAAAAATTCTCTTTTTATAGAAAATTTTCGATAGATTCTCTTTTCATAGAAAATTTTCGATAAATTTTCTATTTATAGAAAATTTTCGATAAATTTTTTATTTATAGAAAATTTTCGATAAATTTTTTATTTATAGAAAAGTTTCGATAAATTTTCTATTCATAGAAAATTTTCGATAAATTTTTTATTTATAGAAAATTTTCGATAAATTTTTTATTTATAGAAAATTTTCGATAAATTTTTTATTTATAGAAAATTTTTGATAAATTTTTTATTTATAGAAAATTATTGATAAATTCTTTATTTATAGAAAATTTTCGATAAATTCTTTATTTCTCTATTTATAGAATATTTTCGATAAATTCTCTATTTATAGAAAATTTTCGATAAATTCTCTGTTTTTAGAAAATTTTCTTTTTATACAAAATTTTCGATATATTCTCTATTTATAGAAAATATTCGATATATTCTATATTTGTAGAAAATTTATCGAAAATTGTATAGATATAGATAGAAAATTTTAATAAGGTCTCTATTTATAGAAAATTTTCGATAAATTCTTTATTTATACAAAATTTTCGATAAATTCTCTATTTATAGAAAATTTTCGATAAATTCTCTATTTATAGAATATTTTCGATAAATTCTCTATTTATAGAAAATTTTCGATAAATTCTCTATTTATAGAAAATTTTCGATAAATTCTCTATTTATAGAAATATTTCGATAAATTCTCTATTGATAGAAAATTTTCGATAAATTCTCTATTTATAGAAAATTTTCGATAAATTCTCTATTTATAGAAAATTTTCGATAAATTCTCTATTTATAGAAAATTTTCGATAAATTCTCTATTTATAGAAAATTTTCGATAAATTCTCTATTTATAGAAAATTTTTGATAAATTCTTTATTTATAGAAAATTTTCGATAAATTCTCTATTTATAGAAAATTTTCGATAAATTCTCTATTTATAGGAAATTTTCGATAAATTCTCTATTTATAGAAAATATTCGATAAATTCTCTATTTATAGAAAATTTTTGATAAATTCTCTATTTATAGAAAATTTTTGATAAATTCTCTATTTATAGAATATTTTCGATAAATTCTCTATTTATAGAATATTTTCGATAAATTCTCTATTTATAGAATATTTTCGATAAATTTTCTATTTATAGAATATTTTCGATAAATTCTCTATTTATAGAATATTTTCGATTAATTCTCTATTTATAGAATATTTTCGATAAATTCTCTATTTATAGAATATTTTCGATAAATTCTCTATGTATAGAAAATTTTCAATAAATTCTCTATTTATAGAAAATTTTCGATAAATTCTCTATTTAGAGAAAAATTTTCGATAAATTCTCTATTTATAGAAAATTTCGATAGATTTTCTGTTAAAGGAAATTTTCGATAGATTCTCTTTTTATACTAAATTTTCGATAAATTCTCTTTTTATAGACAATGTTTGATGAATAATTCTCTTTTTAATTTTTTAATTTTTCGACATTTTGTAATTTATTAAATTTTAATAAAAAATTTATTTATAGAAAATTTTTAGTTATTTTTTTTTAGAAAATTTTCAATCTATTTTTCTTTTATAGGAGATTTTAAATAAATTACATTTGTTAGCAAAATTTCGTTAGAATTTGTTTTTTATGGAAAGAAATACTAAAAAATTTTCTTTTTCAAACAAATTTGCATTTCATAGAAAACTATTGATAAAAATTCATTTTATAAAAAAAATATTTTTCAGATTTTTCCGATTTTAATTTACATCAAACTTGCTTAATGTAGGGTAAAATCAACAAAAACACTTTCTCAACTAAACAATTGCAGAAGCAATATTTTTGTCTTCATAATTTTAAGGTTTTGTTTAAACAATAAATGTTTGTATGTATTTCATTTTTGTTTTTATCAACTTTGTTTTTGCGGCAACTATTTAAAAATCTTTATGAATTCAACTCAAACTTTTTGTAAAAAATCATAGTCGTACAATTTTTTTTGTATTTATAGTTTTTTTACACGTAATGCCTACATATTAAAAAAATAAATATATTCAATTTTTTTAACTGCAACTACTTGTTACCGATCAAAATTATGTAATACTACTATACTGCTGCACTTGCTGAAGAGGTTTTTTCTTTTGTGAATTTTGAAATCTAGTGCATAAGTGTCTTTTATGGTTTTGACAAATTTCTATTTGTCAATTTCATTTTATTAACAAATAAACATAAATACAGTATTTTAAAGTAAATGTCAATAAAATGCATGTTAAAGTGCAACCGAAAAAATTTAATTATTAAATTGTAGAGACAATCAACTTTAGACCCCATTTTTTCAATGTTTTTTATCGTAACGATAAATTGACTAGAAATGGAGATAACAGTCCTGAAGTTTAAAAAAGTTTGTAGTTGACAAGAAAAAAATTGTAACAACAATTTACAAAGCTAAAATCGGCTATATAGTTATAATAGTCTTTATTAATATATTTTAAAATATCTAATATTTTTAGAAAATTTATATTTACAAAAAATTTTCGACAGAAAATTTTGGACGATATTTGCTAGGACCAAATTTTCTTCCATTTTAATAAAACCAAATATGACCAAAAAGTCAAACTTTGACCCCCTCTAAGTCCGACAATTCTTGACCGATAGTGCTGAAAATTTGTTTCTGATCTACCACACAATAGTAGTAATCTTAGTGAAAATTTCGTCAAAATCGTTTTTTTTTGAGTTGGGCTACTTGACATGAAATTTTCCATAGCGCCAATATTTGACAAAAGACAATTTGGAAAGGATTATTAATCCTTATGGAATTTCAGATCCCAGGATTAAAAATCGTAGGTATACACAGTTAGTTAGTAAGTTAGTTAGTTTGTTAGTTTTTTATTTTGTTAGTTAGTTAGTTAGTTAATTAGTTACTTATTTAGTTACTTATTTAGATACTTATATACTTAGTTCTTTAGTTAGTTAGTTAATTAGTTAGTTAGTTAGTTAGTTAGTTAGTTAGTTAGTTAGTCAGTTAGTTAGTTAGTTAGTTAGTTAGTTAGTTAGTTAGTTAGTTAGTTAGTTAGTTAGTTAGTTAGTTAGTTAGTTCGTTCGTTAGTTAGTTAGGTAGTTAGTTAGATAGTTGGATAGTTAGTTAGTTATTTAGTTACTTATTTAGATACTTAGTTCCTTAGTTAGTTAGTTAGTTAGTTAGTTAGTTAGTTAGTTAGTTAGTTAGTTAGGTAGTTAGTTAGTTGTTTCGTTAGTTAGTTACTTATTTAGTTGCATATTTAGATAAGTACTTAGTTAGTTAGTTAGTTAATTAGTTAGTTAGTTAGTTAGTTAGTTAGTTAGTTAGTTAGTTAGTTAGTTAGTTAGTTAGTTAGATAGTTAGATAGTTAGATAGTTAGTTAGTTAGTTAGTTAGTTAGTTAGTTAGTTAGTTAGTTAGTTAGTTAGTTAGTTAGTTTGATAGATAGATAGGTAGTTAGTTAGTTAGTTAGTTAGTTAGTTAGTTAGTTAGTTAGTTAGTTAGTTAGTTAGTTAGTTAGTTAGATAGATAGATAGGTAGATAGTTAGTTAGATAGATAGTTAGTTACTTATTTAGATACTTAGTTCCTTAGTTAGTTAGTTTGTTAGTTAGTTAGTTAGTTAGGTAGTTAGTTAGTTAGTTAGTTAGTTAGTTAGTTAGTTAGTTAGTTAGTTAGTTAGTTAGCTAGTTAGTTAGTTAGTTAGTTAGTTAGTTAGTTAGTTAGTTAGTTAGTTGGTTGGTTGGTTGGTTAGTTAGTTAGGTTAGTTAATAAGTTAGTTACTTAGTTAGTTAGATAAATAGTTAGTTAATTAGTTAGTTAGTTAGTTAGTTAGTTAGTTAGTTAGTTAGTTAGTTACTTACTTATTTAGATACTTAGTTAGTTAGTTAGTTAGTTAGTTAGTTAGTTAGTTAGTTAGTTAGTTAGTTAGCTAGTTAGCTAGTTAGTTAGTTAGATACTTAGTTAGTTAGTTAGTTACTTATTTAGATAGTTGGTTAGTTATTTAGTAAGTAACATAATTAGTGACTATTAATATTAATTCACTTGCACTTGTTTCTGTTTTTGTTTAAGTAATAACAAAAAACATAAATAAGGACATGCTCGGAAGATTAGACAGTCTTTCATGCAACAATTTTAAAAAATAAAAAATTTATCTCTGGAGAGAAAGGGAATGGAAACACCATAAATATATACATTCTTGGCATTGTTGCTTGGCTAAGTCTTGTCACAAACTTTTACAATTTATGACAACCAAGAGAAAAAATCAAAATCGTGTGAAGTCCGACTTTTGGGTGCATTACACTAGCCATAGGTATATTAAAAATATTTTGGATGATGACGAATATAAGAGGCAATTGTCTTCAGAGAAAAACATAATAGGTGAACTATGCCTACATACAAATTTGTAAAATATGTTACCAATCAAAGGATCAATCAAAAATATCAATTAAATTTTGTTAGCAAAACAACTACAGCACAAACATAAGAACAAAAAACTAAAGATATTTACAGAAAATATGCAACAATTTGTTTAAAACAAAAACAACAATGGAAATTCAAATGTAAATTCGCCATACATCAACTTACAATAAAATAAATTGCGAAAAAAGTCAAAATAAAAGTGGCCATTATTTTCATGACATTTTAGCTCTGGATTGTTTTTGCTAAAATTTTGTTGTTTTAGTTGGTGTTTTCATTTATGTTTATTTTTTTCTTTTTGGAGGGAGATTTAAGAACAATTGTTTACTCTATATTTAACAGGAAAAAATGTGTAAAATTCTATAGTAAATTCTATCCTTTTGTTAGTTGTTGGTTGGCGGTGGATGTTGTTGATGATGATGCTTATGATTGTGTTGTTGCCTGGTTTTTGTCTATATATGTATGTATTTGTGTGTGTGTCTGAATGACTGCCTTTGTCTATAGGATTCTTGTTTTTTCAGTTTTACTGCATTTTCCTCTACGTGGTACACTCGAATTGTTGCCTGTTGTGAAATAACTCTACTCAAGTATGCAACTTTATCATTTTGATTTACATGTTTTAAGTAAAACAAACCTAACCCACACATTTATACATACATACTTACATAAATATATGTACTTACGTAGTATAAAAGCAGGATACTCAACATTTGGTATCATACGGTAGAACACTTGTACACGTGAATATTGTTATGGTGACACCAGCTATTACCACAACCATTAGGACTAATATTACTTTTACTAGTCACTTGTAAAATAAACAAATTTAGTACGTTTCTATTGTAAGGTGAAATAAATGTACCAAAAAAATCCCAAAAGATAGAGAACTTTTGGGATTTTTTTGGTACGAAATAAATTTTCGAAATTTTTCTATATAAAGAAAAAAATTTTTAAAGAAATAAACGATTTGGAAAATCTTCTATAAAAAGAAAATATTTCGAAAGAGAAAATTTCGAAAATTTTCTATATCGAGAGAAATTCCAAAAAATGTCTATATGAAGGGAAAATTTTTAAAAATTTTCTATATAAAGAAATTTTAAACTTTTTATTATAAAGAGAAATTTTCAAAAAAGTTTAATGTAAAGAGAAAATTTCGAAAATTTTTTAAATCAAGAGAAATTTTAAAAATTTTTTAAGCAAATAGAAATTTTTTAAAATTATCTATATAAAGAAAATTTGAAACTTTTTATTTAAAAACAAACAAAAAAACATTGTTAAAGAGTTCAAAGAGGAAATTTTGAAAATATTCTATATAAAGAAAAAATTGCGAAGACTTTCTATATAAATTTCGAAAATTTTCTATATAAAGAGAAAATTGCGATCATTCCTTTATATAAAAAGAAAATTTTAAAAATTTTCTACATAAAATATAATTCTGTCATAAAGAGAAAAAGTTGTAAATTTTCTAATAAAGAGAACATTTTGAAACAATTCTTTATAAAGAGAAAATTCAAAAACACATAAAAAAATTTCAAAAATTTTTTTATAAAATCAGAAAATTTTCTATATAAAGATTAAATTTCGAAAACTTTCCATATAAAAAGAACATTTTCGAAATTCTTTTTAAAAACAAAAAAAATTAATAGAGAAAAATCTTTATAAAAAAAATGCTAAATTGTTCCATAAAAAGAGAAAATTTTTAAAATTATGTTTGTAAAGAAACTATTTGGAAAAGTTTTCACATAAAAAAGAAAATTTATTGACAATTTCTATATAAAGAGAAAACTTCAAAAAATTTTCCTATTAGAGAAAATTTTAACATTTTTTTCTGTATAAAAATAAAATTTTAAACATTTTCTATATAAAAATATAATTTCAAAAATTATCTAATAAGGAAAAAATTTCGATAATTTTCCAATAATGGAAAAATCCGAAAAAATTCTATATAAAAAGCAAATTTCTAATTTTTTTTTAGAAATAAAGAAAATTTCGAAAACTTCCTATAGAGCGAAAATTTTTGAAATTTTCTTTATAAACAAACAATTTTAATACAAAAAGAAAACTTTAAAAATTTTCTATATAAAGAAAAAATTGCGAAAACTTTTTATATAATAAGAACAATTTGAAAATTTTCCATATAAAAAGAAAATTTTGAAAATTATCTATATTAAGAAAAAAACCATTTTATATAAAGAGAAAATTCGAAAACATTTAAAAATTTTCTATATAAAGAAAAAATTGCGAAAATTTTCTATATAATAAGAAAATTCTGAACATTTTCCATATAAAGAGAAAATTAAAAAAAAAATATCTATATAAAGAAATAGTTCGACAAGTTTTCATATAAAAAGAAAATTTATGTACAATTTTCTATATAAAGAGAAAATTTTCTATATAATGAGAAAATTTAAAAAAAAATTTTATATAAAAAGAAATTTTTGAAAAGTTTCTATATAAAATTATAATTTAAAAAATTATCTAATAAATTGAAAATTTTAAACCATTCTATATAAAGAGAAAATTCGAAAACATTTTGTATAAAATCAAATTTTTAAAATTTTTTATAAAAATAAAGAAAATTTCGTTAACTTTCTTTATAAAGAGAAAAGAAAACTTTAAAAATTTTAAACATTTTCCATTTAAGGAGAACATTTTGAAAATTATCTATATAAAGAAATAATTTCGAAAAGTTTTCATATAAAAAGAAAATTTATGGACAATTTTCTATATAAAGAGAAATTTTCGAATTTTTTTTTAATAAAGAGAAAATTTCGAAATTCTATAGAAAGAGAAAATTTCGAAAATTTTTCATATAAAAAAACCAATTTTCTATACAAAGAAAAAGTTTCCAATATTTTCTATATAAAGAGAAAATTTCGAAAATTTTCGATATTAAGAGAAACACACACATACATACAAACATATGTAAGTTCCCAGCAGTTTGATCAGACAGTCCCGAACTACCTATTTAACCTACGATTTTGTTTTAACCCAGCAAAAATTAAACGTAGTACTTCCAAAAGAATAACTTTAATCACCACTTCAAAAGTAGCACTAAGTGAATTGTTTTACCTTTTATGAAAGTGATGTTTCTTGACTTCCAAAGTAGCGAAAAGAATCCAACCCCCCCAAAAAAATAACATACAAATTTGTGCTTGAGAATGACTTCAGACGTAGTGGATTTGGAATCAAATAAAAAAGGATATTTATTCAGGAATTTTTCAGTACTTTCATGTAGTAAATTCTGCATCTTTTTCGCTTCTTTGGAAGTTCTTTCTTTATTGCTGGAAACATATGCTTGTCTTACTAAGGAGTCAATCGCCACCCCATAGATTACGAAGGGACAACAGAAAGCTTAAGTTTGTTTTCAAGAGTCCACTCTCTCGCTTACAACTTTACACTAAAGTGACAATTGTCTTTAAACTCGTTCACAAAAGAAAAATTCATATGAAATAATAAAAATTTAATTATAGTAGAAAATATGTTATGTTCGGGGTTTTTTTTTGAGGGAGTTTCCTGTTCGTTTATCACTACTGCAGGGTGTTAAAGTTTCGACACTATTGATTATTATCCTTTTACCCTTACTGCTTTAAACTACAAATTGAAATCTTGTTCTTTTACACAAATTTACAGATGTATGTGTATTGCACATACATACAACATCATACAATATTTTCAGATAAAAATTTAGGTTAATTAAGTATAAAGCATCATTTGGACATGTTCTCCATCAATATAAAGAGAGAAATAACAAAAATATTTGCAAATTAAGTTGAAATGTTTTCAAATTTTTTCTTAGTTTTTTTTTTTTTTTAGTATTTCAGTTGTTTTTAAATAAAACTGACAGACGAAGTCAAGAAAAAAATTTGGTTTATAAGCATTTTTACATACATGTATGTACAAATGTATGTATGTGTGTTTTCATATTGAAGTTGATTTGTTTAAATTTCAGGCAAAACATTTAAATTTCTTTAAAGAACTTATTTTTTCTTTTTAAATAAAATTTTTCGAAAATTTCTCTTTTTCATAGAAAATGATTCTTTTCCATACAAAATTTTCTTTACTAGAGAAAATATTTAATAAAATCTCTGTTTTAGAAAGTTTTTGAAAATTTATCTTTTTTATAGAAAATTTTCCTTTTTTAGAAGATATTTGATACTTTTTCCTTTTTATAGACAATTTTTGAAAATTGTTATTTTCTAAAGAAAATTTATAAAAATTTCTTTGTTATAAAAAAATTTTTCCTTTTAAAGAAAATATTTCTGGTCCAGTATATGATCACTTTGCTCAAGTACTTAAGCTATCTAAACTCTGACCATTGCAGTCCTTTTAACTTCCGAGATGCAAAAACATCACTTCCGTTTACAACCTCTATTAAGTCGGTTGTTTTTACTCAAAGGAACACATTGAGGTCAATCTGGTTTTAACATATCTGAACAAGTAAGGAAAATTTAATGCTGACAGTTGTATAAGATACCCTTCATTCATCATACGACATACTTATAACAGCTATAGGGACAAGGCCCGTATACCTCTACATTCATCCTGTATCATATACAAATAAAACCAACGCATTTCCAACGCTTAATTCACAGTCACTTCTCTATATGTTGTCATCGGCAACAGTAAAGAACTTATCCCGAATTATAGACTTAACCGTACGTCAGTCTTTTAACCACAAATCACTCTTCTCGCGAATTTGAGTTTAAACCACAGCCACTACGTGGATCCTAAAGGAACCTTAACCAACTGATCAGCCAGGACAAAGTCCTGTAGGCAACTGGCTCGTAGATCAGAATATGTGATTCTCTGGTTAAACTTCATGTCAAATCATTCTAAATACTAGCCGAGGAATGAAATGTCATTACAAGTTTATAGTCCCGACAGACTAAAAGTACTGGTAGCACTTCTTTTCCTCAGGATAGCATTAACATTAAGATGGGGTCATCAATCAAGATAGCATGCCCCCGGGGGGCCTATGAAGGGTAAAAATATCTGGATATCTATAAATAGAGGAGTCGATTTAGTCATGTCCGTCTGACCGGCTGTTTGTCTTTCTGTTCGTATGTTGAAATCAATTTTTAAAAGACTCCTGATTTCTTCGAGAACCGAATCTTCAATAATTCAAGCAGACATACGATCGTATTGAACGCTATTTAAAATCTGCAAATTTTGGTCGTAAAAATTTCAGATGAGAAACATTCTGAGACTACCTTGATCAATTTTGTTATTGTACTTGCTTGTTTACGAATGAAGCAGTGTGTTCTTATAAAATTTAAGTACTTAAAGCCCGGATTAAGAAAGAATACTTAAAATGGGACTTTTTGGTACTTTTTCGTTCTATATAAAATACTTTTTGAATTTTCTATAATTTGGAACTTAGAAACATAAAATTAAGTATTAAGAACACGGATTAAGTAAAAACACATTTAGATTTTTCGTTCTTCTAAAGGTACTTTTCAAATATATAAACATAAAAAGGGGACAGACTGTTAAGTACTATTTCCTTTTTTATGAATCTAGAAACAGAAAATTCGTATTCATAAAGATATTAATCGATTATTTAAGGTTTATTACGCACATTTTCCAAACAAAATTCCTACAATAAACAATTAATAACTTTATTAGACAATTATGAATATGGGGGGTAAGAGTCCTAAGTTAGTATGTATGAAATGATTTTTGGTACTATTTCGTTATATGACTAATTTTTTTGTCTACGACAATTATAAAAAATTTTTAGAAAAATTTCTCTTTTTATAAAATTTTTTGGAAAATTCATCTTTTTTTAAATTTTAAAAAATTGTCGAAAATTAACCAACTTAATGTACTTTTATCGTTATACCATTTAATATGTTAATTCTACACAAAACTAATCTCTCTTTTTAGTTGGCATTTGACCTCATTTATAATTTTCAACTTTCAATTTTATTGCTTCGATTAGCGCCAAAGCAAGTTGTGGTTAATTAAATGAATAATTATTATTTTATTTGCATTCAACTTAAAACTATATAATTTATAATTTATATCGATTATTGTAACTTTAGTGATTAAATATATTTATTGTGCGTTGAGTGGAATTATTAGTTTATTGTACATAATTATGGTTTGCTAAATTGCAAGAGATTCTATGGAAAATTAATAAGAATTTATAAAAAAAGGATAAAATATTAGAATTGTAAAAGAAAGTTATATTTATATTTGTGCTGATAATTGTAATGTACAAAAATATTGGTTATACACCCACCAGTATAACGATTGACTTAGAATCACTTTCTTAGTCGATTAAGTAATTTCCGTCCGTCTGGCTGACTGTTCGTGTAAACCTTGTGTGCAAGTCACAAGCCGCAATTTAGGATATTTTGATGAAATTTGAACTAATCGTGTTTTTTGGCATTGGGACAGAGTCTGTAGTGAGAATCCTCCTATATTTGATCTATAGTCCTTTATAAAGCCTTATTTAGAAATAGAGTTTTTCATCAATTAATTGCTTAAATACTTTGGGAGGTCGGTCATGCCTAAATATACTTTCTTAATTATTTTTATACAAAATTGTTGATAAATTTCGTAAATTTTTTTCTTTGATAGAAAATGATAGACAATTTAAATTTTATATAAAATGTCTCACGTTTAAAAAAATTTTATTATAAAAAATGAATCTTTTTTATATAAAATATTTAAAATTTTTTTCAAAAATCATTCTTTTTAAAGAAAATTTAAAAAAAAATTTTTTAACTTTTTCTATAAAACTACAATTTATGAAATTTCCTTCTATAAAAAGATCGCAAAAGAAAGTTTAGTAAAAAAAATTTAACGAATTTTTATTAAAATTGTTTCTATAAAATAGAGAAATTTTCTATAAAATATTGAAATTTTTTAAAAATATTTAAAATTTATATTTCTGAAATTTTTCTATAAAAAATAGAACTTTCTGAAATCTCTATGAGAATAAGAAAATTTTAACAAATTTTCTATAAAATAATTTTTTTTTTCTCTTTCTATATAACAATTTTTTAAAATTTCTCTTTGATTACTTGATTAAAAGTTTTTAAAAATTTATCATTTTTATAAAATTTTTCAAAATTAATTTTTTTTTTATAGAAAATTTTTCATAATTTTTTTTATAGAAAACTTCTTCAATTTTCTCCTATTATAGAAAATATTTTAGAATTTCGTTTTTTGTGGAACATACATCAAAAAATCAATAGAAAAGATTTTTTTTAATTTATCTTTTACAAAGAAAACTTTCTAAAAATTTTCTTTTTATAGAAAATTTTCAATAATTACTCTTTTTATAGAGCAGTTGGAAAAATTGTCTTTTGAAGAAAATTCTATAATATTTTCTGTAATAAAAGAAATTTTTAAAATTTTTCTATAAAAGGAAATTTTGAAAAATATAGAACATTTTTCAAAGGAAAAGGAAATTTTTAAAAATTTTCTATAAAAAGAGAAATTTTGAAAATTTTTCTATTAAAAAGGGAAATTTTGAAAATTTTTCTATTAAAAAAGAGAAATTTTGAAAATTTTTCTATTAAAAAAAGAGAAATTTTGAAAATTTTTCTATTAAAAAAGAGAAATTTTGAAAATTTTTCTATTAAAAAAGAGAAATTTTGAAAATTTTTCTCTTAACAAAGATAAATTTTGAAAATTTTTCTATAAACAAAGATAAATTTTGAAAATTTTTCTATTAAAAAAGAAATTTTGAAAATTTTTCTATTAACAAAGAGAAATTTTGAAAATGTTTCTATTAACAAAGAGAAATTTTGAAAAAATTTTCTATAAAGAGAAATTTTGAAAAATTTTCTATAAAAAGAGAAATTTTGAAAAATTTTCTATAAAAAGAGAAATTTTGAAAAATTTTCTATCAAAAGGGAAATTTTGAAAAATTTTCTATCAAAAGAGAAATTTTGAAAAATTTTGTTATAAACAGAGAAATTTTAAAAAACATTTATATAAAAGAGAAAATATTGTAAATTTTCATTTCTTTTAGATGATTTTTAAAATTTCCCTATTCTCATAGAGATTTAAAGAAGATTTTCAGAAAGTTCTATCTTATATATAAATTTATAAATATTTTTCAAGAAATTCACTATTTTTTAGAAAATTTTTCTATTGTATAGAAAAAAACTGTATTAAAAATTTCTAAATTTTCTTTTTATAAAAAAACTTGATTTGCGATCTTTCAATAGAAAGAAATTTCATAAATTGTATTTTTTAATAGAGAAAGCTTAGTCGATTATCATTCGGGCAGTTCCAAACTACTCATTTAACCAACTATTTAAAATGTTCTTATCCTACAATGAAGTCATAGATTACGAAGAGACGTCAAGTGTACACTCTCAAGCTTACAAAGGGGTTACTAAAGCGACAATTGGCTTCAAACTCGTTTACAAAGATTGCAGAAGAAAGAGAGCTAACAAAATGGTTAGACATAAAATCAAAGCCTTTTGATTTTATGTCGAACTGCTGGTATAATTTTTAAATATATTCGGATAAAATCCCTTAAATATATTCGGTAGTTTCTCAATGTTTTTAATATATCTACTGTCCGTTTAATAACTATGGCGCTTTTGGAGTTTTGGTTTGTGTCTTAGATATAAGCGTAGCTAAATAGCGTTGCCAGAAACTTTCAACAAATATGTTACAAAATATATAATTGTTGATTTATCCCATTTACATAAAACTCAATGAAATGCTGGTCGTAGAGTATTCATATTTAGGGTCCATATTTAATTCTAAATGGACATGTATTCCTGTATCTTTTATTTGTGCGAAAAGAACTTCCTCGTGCTTAAACTTTAGGCACGCTCGCATCTATCAAACATTTGACGAAAATACGTAAGGACGATTGTTTATAAATATTATTTCTTTTCCGATTTTATAAAATTTTTTTAATTAAAAATAATACCGAAACAAATAATAAAGGTTTTCTGAAAGGATAACCATAAAAAGAAAATTATAAAATATAAAAATAAGTATGTTAATTTCTTCAAATATTTCATAGATGTGAATGTATCTTTAGTGCAGTTGTAACAAATTGCATTTATTCAATGCATGTTATTGTGGCCCTTGTTTTCGTCTCAATTAAAAATTCTCTTCTCAGTCTTACAAACTAAATTAGTCTAAAAATTTATTTAAAACAATAACAACTTACCCAGCTTCAAAATAAATCAATTAAAAGTGAAAAAGTTATCTGCAACAAAAGAAAAACACCTTTAGTAATAATTCATTTTAAGATACTCAACCAAGAATCTAAAAAAAAAATAAATAAAACCAGAAGCTTTCCTTCTTAGTTCACTACTTGCAAATAAATAAAATTAAATATATAATTAATGTTTGTCATTTGTATTTTATGACAAAATCATTGAATGCCTTAAAAATAGATGACCAAAAATATTCTAGAGAAATGTGTTACCACCACATCAACATCTATGTTTTGCGAGAAACGTTAAGGAACATTCAATTAAATACAATCGTAATGATATAAACGTGACTACTTGCCATATACTCAACACAACTACGGCAGCATGAGCACTATATATCCGTATTGTATCCACAAGTCGATTGTCTAGATCAGGCATGGAAAATTTGGATATCTTAGCTTGAAAGGAGGATATCTAGACTATAGACTAGACTATAGACTAGACTATGGACTAGACTATAGACTAGACTATAGACTAGACTATGGACTAGACTATGGACTAGACTATGGACTAGACTATAGACTAGACTATAGACTAGACTATAGACTAGACTATA
>NC_060953.1:50786942-50787207 GCF_022045245.1 Lucilia cuprina | reverse complement strand
AGTTAGTTAGTTAGTTAGTTAGTTAGTTAGTTAGTTAGTTAGTTAGTTAGTTAGTTAGTTAGTTAGTTAGTTAGTTAGTTAGTTAATTAATTAATTAGTTAGTTGGTTAGTTAGTTAGTTAGTTAGTTAGTTAGTTAGTTAGTTAGTTAGTTAGTTGGTTGGTTAGTTGGTTAGTTAGTTAGTTAGTTAGTTAGTTAGTTAGTTAGTTAGTTAGTTAGTTAGTTAGTTAGTTAGTTAGTTAGTTAGTTAGTTAGTTAGTTAGTTA
>NC_060953.1:50783314-50786816 GCF_022045245.1 Lucilia cuprina | reverse complement strand
TTAGTTAGTTAGTTAGTTAGTTAGTTAGTTAGTTAGTTAGTTAGTTAGTTAGTTAGTTAGTTAGTTAGTTAGTTAGTTAGTTAGTTAGTTGGTTGGTTAGTTAGTTAGCTAGTTAGTTACAATAACTGCAGGGTCTTTATATATTTACTTACTTTAACATATGTAAGTATGTATGTGTTCGCCTGTTGCACAAGTGTAAATTGAACGTTCATTTTGTGGTTAACACAATTAACTAAGGAATTCATATTAAACATTTTTTTTTTTGTTATTGCTGCTGTAAATAACAACTTAAGATGATTTCGATTAATTTAGGCATGAAAATACCAATCGACACATAATGAAAATGCCACAAACAATATAAAAAACCAATCAATCAATCGTAAATTACAAACTTGTTTAAAACAATTTAAATTTGACCACACAAATGACAACTTTAACTATTTTAGTTTAATGTTAATATAACAATGTTTAGTACAAATGTACATATGTACATAAGAAAGTTACGGTTCAAGTTATTGATCATGTGAAATGAGTTAGACCATATACACCTGTTTGTACTAAAAATAAATATTAGTTTTTATGCAGAACACTTATTGTGTATTTAATAGTGTGGCTTAACATTCCAAAAAATTTTAATATCAATTAATCCAATATGTTTCCTAATAATCTGTTAATTAGTTATATTAACACTTTCTAACTGTTTTTACTTTTTTTCCTTTTCAATCATCTAAATTATTTTATTAGACATGTGTCATTTACAGTTTTATCATTAATTTCAACATATTCTAAGTACAATTATAGTTTAAGTGGCTTTTAGTGTCATGATTAAAATTAATTTGTTGTTAAATTTATAAAGTTCTGAGAATATTTTCAATATATTATTCTGCCAAAAGCATATTTTACGCTTTGATATGCTTGACATGTGGGAATGTTTACAAATTTATCTTAAATTATAATCAAAAACAAGTATGAATGTATAGTAGGACTTGGCCGACTATATGATACCCTACACTAGTCAGCATATTTAAAATGTTTTAAGTAATAAAGCATTTAATTTGTTTTTTACCTTAATTCCGAAATATTTTTTTTTTTTTATTGTTGACAAAAAAAAGATTTTCTACAAGAGGTCTCATAGGGGAGTAGGGGTAAATATGGGTCTTTATTTATAAATTTTGGTAGAGGAATTTACGTCTGTTTCAAAATTATTCCTGTAGATTTTAATCATGTTATTAGTGTTTTTTTTTTAAATTTTGACTTTCTAGTCATTTTCTGAAGGGGGGTTTGTATGGGGCTAGGAGAGACCCGATTTTCTAACTTTTAAAGTTATATGAGACTAAAATTTCTTCAATTTGTTTTGAAAATCGCGACATGTAGCGACATATAGTATAATAACAGTAATCTCCTTTTGATTGGAAGAATTCGTATTCGGCAAATTACTCTCATATGGACTTATGCTCTCCTGCTTTAATGCTCAGGTTAACTCTCTATAGTATAAAAAAACGACAAATACCATCTGGGAGATTATTTGTCACTCTCGACTGCTATCGATTTAAAACAGAGGTGCTCATACACATACTACCATACTACGCGTGCTATGTAATGGCAATATTGAGCTCCTCTGATTTAAAATATCTTATATCAGGAATGGGAATTTTAATATTTGCAAATATTTCTTAACTTTTATCGACAATAACACTTTTTATGTATTAAAACCTATAACTACTATATGAATACCATATGAACCACTATTTTGTCTTTTGATTAGACGTTTGACTATTCTATGTAGTCGATTAGTTATTCTTTGAACTAGTCTATGAAGTAGTACCATAATACAAAGTTTTTCATATCTGTATTACATTATTTTTGTGCTTTAGTCTCAGTCAAAGCTCGATTTAAAGTTAATACAAAATTGGAACATTTTTTTTTTTTTGAAATTGAGGTATTTCACTAATTGCAGACTTGTAGATTTTTTTAAATACAATAAATTACTCAAAAATTAACCGTACAGGTATATCAACCACTTTATATACATAGATAAATACATACACTCAAGTTCTTTTTTATGTATGTGGAATACATATAAAAGAACAGATCCGACTTGTTCTTAAATTGTCTTACTAAGGATTTATTAAAAATTATGTCACCCTAGGGATACTTGGAAGATATGAACATAAGTGTAAATGTTTGTATCTTAAAACATTAGAAGGATATCGATTTTTTTAAATGATCTTTTTATACAAAATTTTGGGATAAATTTCTTTTCTTAGAAAATTTTTGGATTAATTTTCTTAAAGAATTAGATAAATTTTCTTTTAATAGGAAACTTTCAGACATATTTTATTTTTATAGAAAACTTTCGGATAAATGTTCTTTTTATAGAAAACATTTTCATTGAATAAATTTTCTTTTTATTAAAAATCTTCAAAAACTATCGTTACCAAAAGAAATATTATTTCACTAAAATTCTTTCGGTCCAACCTATTAACTAATCACTTAATTTTCTATACCGTTGAATAAGTGTTATTTACGTTTAAAGGGGTGTGTGTGTGTGAGCCGTTTGAGAACATTCAACTGAAAATTGCATGTGTCTGCAAGTGTTTTCTTGTTCAATTGATTTTGTTTTCAGTTCAAAATTTTCTTATACTCCTACAAACACACAACTCTACATATAAAATATATGTATATATACATACATAGTATATTTGTACATACACATCTACATATATATGTATGCTTGAGTTTATGTACAATTTTGGTTAATTATACTGCAGTTTTGCCAACCAAAAGTTGATGGTAAAATGTGAAAACAGTAAATTTTCCTTAAAATACTTAAGATGCAATTAAATTGAATTGAGAATTAGTTTTTGTCTATATTTTTACAAACATACAGATGTACATATCCTCACGATCACTACACATAAAAGATGTACGTTTTATGGTACAATACAAATTGTGAAAGTACTAAACGATTATGGAAAAAATGAAACTTCATTTAAGTTCAAAAAAATCAATTCGCAAAATACCACTTTCGGATTAAAATTTTCGAAGTTTTGTTGTTTTTGTGTTTTTTTTTTTTTTTAATAAAAAAAAATATTTTTTAAGTCCTTAATAGGAACTAACCAGTTCATATAAGTATTGTCCCACAACATTCAAAATCTCCAAAGGTACACTTTTTTCAGTACTATTTCGAAAACACAGATATTTACACTGACATCGACCCACACATAAATAAATAGTTGAAGATAAACATACACATACATATGTATATACACACGTACTTAGACATTTAGTATCTTTAAGTATATAAATAACAAGTTAAAAGCAACTAGACCAGGAATGGAAAATCGAAGCTTCTTAAAAAGTAGTACACATAACTTTAGTCTATAGTCTATGATCTAGTCTATAGTCTAGTCTATAGTCTAGTCTGTAGTCTAGTCTATAGTCTAGTCTATAGTCTAGTCTATAGTCTCGTCTATAGTCTAGTCTATAGTCTAGTCTATAG
>NC_060953.1:50778979-50783214 GCF_022045245.1 Lucilia cuprina | reverse complement strand
CTAGTCTATAGTCTAGTCTATAGTCTAGTCTATGGTCTAGTCTATAGTCTAGTCTATAGTCTAGTCTATAGTCTAGTCTATAGTCTAGTCTATAGTCTGGTCTATAGTTTAGTCTATAGTTCTCTCGTCTATTCTCTAGAGTATAGTATATTCCATAGTCCAGTGTATAGTCTTTTATATAGTCTAGTCTATATTCTAGTCTATAGCCTAGTGTATAGTTAATAGTTAAATACTATTTATTCAATTTACTAATATTACAAAAAATATAAATGTAGAGTATGTATCAGCAAAGAAATCATAATTCAATCCTTAAGTACGTAAACGGCCGGCCAAACACGCTAAATGAAGTGCTTATACTTACAGATGCCCTTGTGGGAATTTTTATATCTATTGCTCTGAATGGCTATGTGTCAAGGCGTATGTGTATGTGTGTTACAGACACTTGACCAAGAAAATATGGTCAGTGTTATAAACACTTAAAGTCTTTTTCGTAGAATCTAGAAATTATCACTTTTCAACACAACTATTTTTCTTCTTTTACGCAGTGAATGCCTGCCAGTGGTCAAAAAAAAAGTGTTGAAGTGTAAATAAGAGTTTTTTTTTTTGTTCGTAAAATATGTCCATATTGGAAAGAGTGGTATATGTATGTATGTGTGTGTGTGTGTGTGCTTAAACTACTTCAGTTGGAGTATGAGAAAAATGATTTATAGAAAAGTTTCAAAAATACATTTTGTATATTATGCCACGAGTATGTATTAGTGAGTTTAGAAAGAAATAAGCAAGGATGAGTAAATTTTGTTTTTGATAGCAAAATAAAATATATGTTTTTCTTAACAGCCATACATACAAACATATTTACGTATGTATGTTTTCAAGATATATTTCATTTAGTCAATAAAATTTAACCAAATACATATAGTTGCCGTAAAAAGTTGATATTTTTCACATTTAAACTTACAAAGCTTAAGGCTGGTTAAAATACACTTAAAACTTTTTAACCGCGACTATTTAATACTTTTGATAAAATAGAAAACTTTAAGAACTAAATTTGTAAAACAATCTTCGAATCTTAAATACGTTAAAACCACAATTAAAATGACATTTTCAACTTAATATTTTAAATTTGACATACATATTTATTCATTGTCACATTTAATAATGACTATAATATGTTCGTTTTAATACTATTATATATTAATTAATATAATTTTTTTTCATATCATTTTCATTCCTTAATACAAAATATGCTGCCACATTGTGGTAAAAACTCTTAAAATATTCAAAAACCTTATTAACATGACGACAGTTGAGAAGAAAGAAATTGTAATACTTTTAAAACAAACAATAAACGAGACATGTAACACCGTTCAACGGAATAGTTAAAAAAATTTACACACATAAACAAGATCATATATTTACGTTTATGCTTGTGTTTTCCTTTGAAAGTTTGGAAAAGAAGAAGAAGCTTCTTGGATAGTAAATGAATAAGAAGAATCCCAACACTCTTCCGATGTCCTTGAAATTTTGGAGCCTTTAATATCCGATTTTTAGACTGAATATATATGTACATGTATACGGTTTTGTTCATATGTAATAAATACAGTTGTATAGTGTAATGCATGCATGTATATGTGACCATGTTGTGTACTTGTGTGTGTTAAGTAAATGTGATAGCAGTTCTGATAACCAATGTTCCGTTCCCATGACAATTAGATCTTCGCTCCGGAACGACCGGAGTCATACTCGGCCAAAGTTTGTCAACCCAGCAACAGCTGTATCAACCGAAATTTTTTCCCCAGGAAAGAACTATCGGCCACAGTCGAACTGTTACAACAACAACCAGTGTTTTTAACTTTTACAGACTATAGTCTACACGCAGAGAAAAAACATAGTTCGTCATGGTTACTATAACTAAATTATGTTCACTGTAACAATATATTGTTATCAAAAACATATAATTGTTATTTTAATTCTATTTAAACAATACTGTTGTTACTATAATCATTTTCATGTTCATGGCAATTATAAATTTGAGTATGATTCACTGAAAAATAATTATTTTTTCAATAACTAAGTAATGGTAACGACTAAAACATATTATGTTACTAACAAATATTTTAACTTACTGATAATCATTATATGTTATGTTGCTATATGTTGTGTAACCATTATATGTTATGTGGTTAAAAATAACCATTATATGTTTTGTTGTTCTATATCTGTAGCTACAACAACACAACAACTTTAGCCACACACCTCACACATATTTTTTTGTGTGTGTGTTGTTTATAGCGACAATAAAATGAGTTGAAATAATTCTCATTTGGTTTATAACACTATATGTATAAGTATTTCATTTTGTATAGAATAATGTAGTTATGTTTTTGGGAATTTAATTGAAATTTGTAAATCGGTCTGAGTAATGAAGGTCTTTACTTTTTTAGAAACTGTAATTGTACTGATTCAGTAATCAAAATAAATTTGATTTCGAATACATATTTTGAACGATATTTTGATCACATTCGATCATAATATAGTCATTTATAACAAACATTATTATGGTAAATTAAAAATATTATGATAAATTGTTTTAGCTTATTTTAACCATAATATGATATTTTAAAATTGTTACTATAACCATAATATATTTAGACTACAATCATAATTTTAACCATAATATGTTGCTCTTAGAACATGGTTACCACAACCATGTTTTTTCTCTGCGTGTAGGAAGAATAATGTTCGAAAAGTAGTTAGTCCATAATCCATACTATAGTCAACCTATAGTCCAGACTATCGTCAGTCTATAGTCCGGACTATAGTCAATTTATAGCAAAGGCTAAAATTATTTTATAGTCCAAATTATAGACAGTCTATAGTTCAACCTATAAACAGTATACAGTCTAAACTAAAGTCAGCCCTCAGCCCAGACTAAAGAAAATCTGTAGTCCAAACAATTTTGACTATAGGCCAGACCGGACATTAGTCAGTTTATAGACAACATACAGCCCAGAAAAATGATAATCTATAGTCCATACTATAGACAGTATATAGTCAAGAGTATAATTCGATAATCAGTTATCAGACTATAATCTGTTTTCAGTCTTGAGTATAGAGTCTATAATCTAGCATAATCAGTCTATAGTCCAGATTATAATCATATAGTCTATAGTCAGCTTATAGCCCAGACTAAAACCCCTTTAAAGTCCAGACTATAGTCAAGATTATAGTACAAACCGGAGCTGAGCCTATAGTGCAGACTATAGTCGAGACTTTAGTGGACTAATTTTAAATTTAATAATAAATAATAGTGCTGACTATAATCAGTGTATAGTCTAGACTATAATCAGTGTATGGTCTTGACTATAGTCAGTCTAGATTCTACACTAGTCAGTCTATAGTCAACCTACAGTCCTGACTTAAGAAAATCTATTGTCCATACTATAATTAGTATATATTCAAGACTATAGTCAGTCTGAAGTCAGTCTATAGTCTGACCTATAGTAAGCCTCTAGTTAGTTTGGACTATAATCAATCTATAGTCTAGAATAAAGTTAGTCTATAGTATTTATTTGTGTTGACTCTGTAGCTCAATTATGGATGTCTGTACCATAATCATTTTAGTTACTTATTTAGTTAGTTAGTTAGTTAGTTAGTTAGTTAGTTAGTTAGTTAGTTAGTTAGTTAGTAAGTTAGTTAGTTAGTTTGTTAGTTAGTTAGTTAGTTAGTTAGTTAGTTAGTTAGTTAGTTAGTTAGTTAGTTAGTTATTTAGTTAGTTAGTTAGTTAGTTAGTTAGTTAGTTAGTTAGTTAGTTAGTTAGTTAGTTAGTTAGTTAGTTAGTTAGTTAGTTAGTTAGTTAATTAATTAGTTAGTTAGTTAGTTAGTTAGTTAGTTAGTTAGTTAGTTAGTTTGTTAGTTAGTTATTTAGTTAATTAGTTAGTTAGTTACTTAATTAGTTAGTTAGTTAGTTAGTTAGTTAGTTAGTAAGTGAGTTAGTTAGTTAGTTAGTTAGTTAGTTAGTTAGTTAGTTAGTTAGTTGGTTGGTTGGTTGGTTGGTTGGTTAGTTGGTTGGTTAGTTGGTTGGTTAGTTAGTTGGTTGATTGGTTGGTTGGTTAGTAAGTTGGTTGGTTAGTTAGGTAGTTAGGTAGTTAGTTAGTTAGTTAGTTAGTTAGTTAGTTAGTTAGTTAGTTAGTTAGTTAGTTAGTTAGTTAGTTAGTTAGTTAGTTAGTTAGTTA
>NC_060953.1:50741629-50778879 GCF_022045245.1 Lucilia cuprina | reverse complement strand
TAGACTAGACTATAGACTAGACTATAGACTAGACTATAGACTAGACTATAGACTAGACTATAGACTAGACTATAGAATAGACTATAGACTAGACTATAAACTAGACTAAAGACTAGACTATAGACTAGACTATAGACTAGACTATAGACTAGACTATAGACTAGACTATTTCTAGATTCTACGAAAAAGACTTTAAGTGTTTATAACACTGACCATATTTTCTTGATCAAGTGTCTATAACACACATACACATACGCCATGACACATAGCCACTCAGAGCAATAGATAAAAAAATTCCCACAAGGGCATCTGTAAGTATAAGTACTTCATTTAGCGTGTTTGGCCGGCCGTTTACGTACTTAAGGATTGAATTATGATTTCTTTGCTGATACATACTCTACACTAGACTATAGACTAGGCTACTCTAGACTATAGACTAGGCTATAGACTAGACTATAGACCAGACAATAGACTAGACTATAGACTAGACTATAGACTAGACTATAGACTAGACTATAGACTAGACTATAGACTAGACTATAGACTAGACTATAGACTAGACTATAGACTAGACTATAGACTAAACTATAGACTAGA
Organism: Lucilia cuprina; assembly: GCF_022045245.1. Lineage (NCBI taxonomy): Eukaryota > Metazoa > Arthropoda > Insecta > Diptera > Calliphoridae > Lucilia > Lucilia cuprina. The sequence continues at coordinate 50,778,282 of NC_060953.1, read as the reverse complement.
CTCTAGACTAGACTATAGACTAGACTCTAGACTAGACTATAGACTAGACTATATATAGTCTAGTCTATAGACTAGACTAATCCCTAGACTATGGACTAGAATAGACTATTTTCTATAAACTAGAGAATAAACTAGACGATAAAGTAGTATATAGACAGACTAGATCATAGACTAGGCTACATTTTAAACTATAGACTAGACTAGAGACTAGACTTTAGATTATACTAAAGCCTATACGAAAGACTAGACTAAATACTAAACTGTAGACAAGTCTAATTTATTTTCAACAACTACAGCAAGGACTACTCAATGGGTTTTTTATTTTCTCATTATGTGCTAGCAATTTTAAAAGTAACTCCATGTAAAGTATCTCAAATTCTCCATCGCTATCACGTGAATCTTAAGAAATACTTGACTTGTTAATTCTCTGCTGTATATGTTTTATTTCAAATGCCTTAATATTTTTCATAAGTTTCTGTGTCTTTGGGAATTTTACATTTCTTTATTTTTCTTATTATTTATTATTGCCATAAATTGCGGAAGTTATTTTCTAAACATTTATGTGAAGACAACACAGTCCTGTGTATCTTTTATAGTTGGTGGGTTGTAAATTTTCGATTTATGTCCTATTTTCTTTGTTTGGTGCAAGTGTCTTTGATTTACAATAATTCTATGCGGCTTAGCCTTGAAAACAGATTCAGCACATGGTTAAAATAAATATGCTAAAATTACACAGTAAGTGTAATAAAAAAATTAAAACAAATAAATAATAGTCTTAGAACAACGTAAAATGTTTTGAGAAAACTAGCAATTAAGCAGTTTTAAAAACACTCTAAGTGTGTTTTATTGCATTTGTTGTGGTCATTATTTAAAAAGCTCTTTTTGTTATTATTCAAAAATCATATTAATAAATACTGAAATTATTTTTTCATTTCCAAAAATATTTTAGCATTTTTTTTTGTTTTGTTGGGAAAATTATTTTACATACATAATCTTGGCATATTAAGTGTATTTGCTTGTTTTATTTCATTTGCAATGAAAACCGTTTTTCATTATTAAATGTTTTATTGGAAATTTTCTATTAAAAAAAAAATTAAACAATGTATTTTCGTATGATTTCAAATAATAATAAAATAACGAAAAGGCAATGTTTGTAAGGTTGTATGTATGTTTTTATGTTTAACAGATATTTTATAGTTGAATACATTTCGAATCCATACAATTGATGTTTCCTGATGGATTTGCTTTTCTCATTGGTTCTGTTTTATTCCCTTTTTGCTGTTCTTCTACTATCCAGTTTTTTTTTGTGTGTTATTATTGTGGTTTTAAAGCCTGCAACAATTGTGTGGCTTATATTGGCTAAAATTGCTAATGATAAAATGGAACATATTACTATGGCTTGCTACTATGGTTGCTATGTAAAATATTTACTACTTACATATTACATACATATTTACAGTAGGCTGGCACATGGAAATTAAAGAGAAATTGGTTGGGTTTAACTCCGGTAAACTGAATACATAGACTGCACTGCAGACTCTATGCTCTAAGCTATAGCCTGGACTATAAACTCTGATGTGTGGTACATAGACTCGACTATATTTAGACTCCACTATAGTGTGGACTATAGACTCAATTATTGTCGGGACTATAAAGTCTACTAAAGTCTGGAGAATTGACTCTATAACAGTTTGTAATGTAGACTCCACTATGATCTGTACTATATTAAGACTCGACTATAGTCTGGGCTATAGACTCGACTATAGTCTGGACTATAGACTTGACAATAGCCTGGACTAAAGACTTTACTATAGCTTGTACTATAAAAACAACGAGTCTATTGACTCGACTTTAATCTCGACCATATAGTCTCAACTAAGGTCGGGAATATATTTTCGACTAAAAACTGGAATATTGTCTGGACTATACACTTAACTATAGGGTGGACTATATACTCGACAATAGACTCAACTATATTATGGACTATAGAGTGAACTAAAGTCTTGTCTCGACTAGATTCAACTATTGTCTGGACTACTGATGTAACTATAGTTTGAATTATAGACTATAGTTTGGACTATGGAGTCTATTATTGTTTGGATACTTGACTCAACTATTATCTGGACTATTGGCGCAACTATAGTATGAATTACAAACTCGGTCAAAGTCTAGACTATAAACTATAGTCTGGACTATATACTAAACTATATTCTAGACTATAGATAGTACTATAGACTCAACTGGACTCTAGACTAGGCTTTTGTCTGGACTACAGATTCGACTTTAGTCTAGACTATACATTCAAATATAGTCTACACTATAAACTCGACTATTGTCCGGATTATAGATTCAATTATTGCCTGGAGTATAAACTCCATACTATATACTAAACTGTATTCTAGACTATAAATAGGACTATAGATTCAACTAAAGTCTGGACTCTAGACTAAGCTTTTGTCTGGACTTCAGATTCGACTTTAGTCTGGTCGAGTTTATAGTCTAGACTATAAACTCGACTATTGTCTGGATTATAGATTTAATTATTGCCTCTAGTATAAGCTCTATTAATTGACTCCAATACAGTCTGGAATAAAGACTCGTCTATAATCCTGACCATATAAACCTCTACTATACTCTTGGCTATAGACTCGACTATAGTTGATCTATAGACTTGACAGTAGTCTGGACTATAGACTCGACTATAGCCTGGACTATAAACTTGACTATAAACTTCGCTATAATCTGATCTATAGACACGACTATAGTTTGGACTACTGACTCGATTATAATCTCGGCCATATAGATGTAAATTTTGTACATAAAGACGCAATATAGTTTGGGCTATCGTGTAAACGATAGAATCGACTGTAAAAACTGGAATGTAGAATAGTCAATATTCAAAATTTTAGACCTATATTTTTACGGTTAAGTCTAATAGTGACGGGAGTATATATAGTATATAGTGGTCAAAAAACTGATGATGCTGATGATACCAATGACCGCAACATCATTATTCACTTAACGCCAAAAATACAAAATGTAAGCACACTCACACACTAAATACTTGTATACACCGACACACATACATACATATCAAATAAAAATCATTATTATACCAATACTTATAAACATTTTACTAACAAACACATACTAACATAAACATAAGAAAGGGAACAAACACAGCAGTTTGGTCAAGTATAACCGACCTTTTCATAACCTACAACAGTGGCCTCTGGTAGGTTAGTTTGTGTTATAGTCTGGTAGACAGGAGATAGTGGGTTCGATTCCCACCTGAGGCACTAGCTAAGAAGCGCATAACAGACCCGATAGAGGCCTAGGTGTATTTCTTCGAATTTGATGTATATATGTACATCATCCCTTCAAACTAACTACTGTATAATAACTTGAGCAATTGTCTGGGTAATAGTCTATTACATAGGTTTTATTGTTATCTGAACTATATTCTGAATTACAGTCTTAATTTACTCATATAGCAATGTGATTCTGAAAAGATGAGTTTCTTTGAAATATAAAGTAAAAACTTTTAAAACCCACTATAGGGTGTTAATAAAAAAGCAACAATGAGTAAGCGAAAATTATAAAAATTTAGCTGGAAGTAAAAAATAATGGTCAGAGTCATATTGCATTGGCAAATGTTATTGCTGTAGATGTACATAAGCTGCTGCCGCCGCCATTGATGCGATGACGAGAACGATGATGATGTTGATGCTACTAAACCTATAATGGATATGAAAACATGAGAAATATGAATAAAAATCCTTTTAGTGTTTTATGATTTTTATACCCTACAACTATCTCATTATGCAACGGAATTTATATATAAGAGTATAAAGGTATTTATAGATAAATTTCAATTATATTTATTATTTTTGATAAATGCATTTTAAATGCAACTACATCATATTATAAGACGGATAGCATTAAAAGCAAAATGTATGTCTGTTTACAGCATTAGATAAAGAAATTTTGAATTTCAAAATATTCACTAAAAGAGTTTTCGCAAATATTTTCACAAAACTTTTCTTCATTTTTAGTGTTAAAGCATGAACTGTGGTTGTATTTAAATGATTAAAAAATTGTGCGAAGAAAAGTAAGCAAAATAGGAAGACAGATAGGCAGCAAAAAAAAAAAAAAAAGTAAAAATTTTAATAAAAAGGCTATTTTTGTATGATGCGGCACGCTTCGTTTCGCTGATATATTAAGGCGTGTGTTGTCAGTGACTGACCAAATGAATCATGAATTTTCATTAATTCTCAGTTGGGGTGGAATATGGCGACCAAATTTGTTTGACGAAAGCTTTGTTAGATGGACTTTTTATAACCACAAAATCTTGAATGTTGTTTGTTCATAATAATAGTGTTACTGATGAAGCTGTTGTTGCTGCTACTGATGATGTTGTTAAGAATGAATGTTGGTTACTGATGACTCTGATTATAAATGCACCGACGCGTTTAAAGGTCTTGTATTTTCTGTGTCTGCTTGAGTTTTTTTTTGCTTGTCCATATTTAAGCTTAAATTGTGAAATGAGGACCATTTAGAACCAAAAAAAAATGAAGTTTTTCATTTATTACTCACTGCGTATGACATGAGAATAATATTTTTGATGATACAGAAGTGATGAAGACTTTTGTAACTCAGGATAGATTGTTGTATGTAGGGGGTAACATCCCTTAATAATAGGGAATCAGAAGGCAAAATGATTAACTGACTAACTATCTAACTAACTAACTAACTAACTAACTAACTAACTAACTAACTGACTAACTAACTAACTAACTAACTAACTAACTAACTAACTAACTAACTAACTAACTAACTAACTAACTAACTAACTAACTAACTAACTAACTAACTAACTAACTAACTAACTAACTAACTAACTAACTAACTAACTAACTAACTAACTAACTAACTAACTAACTAACTAACTAACTAACTAACTAACTAACTAACTAACTAACTAACTAACTAACTAACTAACTAACTAACTAACTAACCAACTAACTAACTAACTAACTAACTAACTAACTAACTAACTAACCAACCAACCAACTAACTAACCAACTAACTATCTGACCAACCAACCAACCAACCAACCAACCAACTAACTAATTAACTAACTAACTAACTAACTAACTAACTAACTAACTAACTAACTAACTAACTAACTAACCATCCAACCAACCAACCAACCAACTAACTAACTAACCAACTAACTAACTAACCATCCAACCAACTAACCAACCAACTAACTAACTAACTAACTAACTAACTAACTAACCAACTAACTAACTAACTAACTAACTAACTAACTAACTAACTAACTAACTAACTAACTAACTTACTAACTAACTAACTAACCATCTAACCAACTAACCAACTAACCAACTAACCAACTAACTAACTAACTAACTAACTAACTAACTAACTAACTAACTAACTAACTAACTAACTAACTAACTATCCAACTAACTAACTAACCAACCAACTAACTAACTGACCAACCAACCAACTAACTAACTAACTAACTAACTAACTAACTAACTAACTAACTAACTAACTAACCAACCAACTAACTAATTAACTAACTAACTAACTAACTAACTAACTAACTAACCAACCAACTAACCAACTAACCAACTAACCAACCATCCAACCAACCAACCAACTAACCAACCAACTAACCAACCAACTAACCAACCAACTAACCAACCAACCAACTAACTAACTAACTAACTAACTAACTAACTGACTATGCATGTACAGAACCATGTACATAAATTGCCGCCTGCTTGTAAGGTGGTTTGTCGTCAAAGAAGATCACCCTATAGGTGAAAATATTTAATAATCCCAATAGAAATAATAATATTTCAAAAAGAAACAAGCAATAAAAATGTTAATACTTCTTTAAACTTTTTTAATAACAAATTATAAACTCCCTAATATATGTGAACATATACCAATATGTATATATATGTATATTGTATACATAGACAAATATTACTGTTTGTTTGTTAGTGTGTATGTTAGAGAGTAAGTACATACATATATTGTTTGTTAGCATTCGGGAAAAATAATGGCTTAAAAATTGAAAAATAAGCAGTAAAGAATAATAATAATAATAAAACCAAGAAACGGAAACTGAAAAATATGCAATTAGTTAAGTTCCATTAAATACGTGCGGGATTTTAAAACACTTTACTGGTATTTGTGGCAAATGCTACTAGGACTATTATTGCTTGCCAGTTTGCCTCATTGGGTATGACTATAGTGCAACAATGCTCGTAAGACTATGGGAAAAGCGCTGTGATGACTACTGCTGCTGCTTTTTGTGGTCAAATATATGTATATTTTTCAAAAATTATGAGCAAATTAATATAAAAAAAAACTACAACATAAATTATATTCTAGAAATTTAAATAAATTTCTTCAACATAAAGTTTGTTAATGAATTTATATATTCAACGTTTAAGTGTTTAACGATTTTTTTATGATAACTAGATGTTTGTTCTTTTAAATGTTTAAACTTTTAAAAATAAAAAACAATATATTTTTTTATAGAAAATTTCAAACATTGTATCTTCTTTAAATTTCTATTTTTTTAATTTTTCAAAAATTTATTTTGTTTTCTGTATGAATTTTCTTTCTTTAATAGAATATTTACGAAAATGTCTTTTTTTATAAAAAAATTTCTATTTCTTATAGAAAATTTTGAAAATTTCTACACATAATAGAAGATTTTTTTAAAATCTCTTTTTAATAAAGTTTTTTTATTCGAAAATTTGTATTTTTTCTGTTTCTTTTAAAGAAAATTATCGAGTTTTTTATTTTTTATAAAAAAATTCAATAAAAATATTTTTTCTGTTTTATATAGAAAATTTCTTATCCTAATAATTTTTTTTGTAGAAATCTTCACTTAATGGATGATTTTAGAAATTAATAGAAATTTTTTCAAAATGTGTCGTTTTTCATATTTTTAAAGAAAGTATTTGTATATTTCAATTTCTTATAAATATTTTTTGAAAATGTCTTTTTTTATTTTTTTTCAAAAACTTGTCTTTTCTTTTTCTTTTTTCGATTTTAAATTTTTCGAATTTTTTCTTTTTCATAGAAATTTTTTCTTTATAGATATTTTTGTCTCTTCCTTTTGAAGAACATTTTAGTAAATTTTTGTTTTCTGAAAGAACATTTTTAAAAAATTCACTTTTCTAAATACAATTTACGAAAAATTCTATTTTCTAAAAAATTTACGACTTTTTTTTAACGATTTTTTATAGAAAATTTTCGAATATTTCTCTTTTTTATAGATAGTTTTTGAAAATTTCTTAGTGTTTTGTTTAAAAAATTTTTTTCTGAAAGAAAATTTTTTAAAAAATTCTCTTTTCTTAATAAAATTTACGAAAAACTCTCTTTTTCTAAAAAATTTACGACAAATTCTCTTTTTTAACGATTTTTTTATAAAAAGTTTTATAGATATTTTTTGAAAATTTCTCACTCTTTTGTTTTTTATTAAAAATATTAAAAATTTCTTTTTACTAAATAAAATTTAGGAGAAATTCTTTTTTTTTTTTTTGTTAAAGAACAATGTTTTCGAAACTTTTTCTTGTTTATAGACAAATTTTACTTGTTTATAGAATTTTTTCTATAAATTTTTGTTTTTTAAAGAAAATTTTCGAGAAATTCTTTTTTCTAAAAAAATTTTTGGAAAAATTCTCTTTTCTAGATAAAATTTACAAAAATTCTCTTTTATTCACGAAATTTTGTTTTCTAAAGAAAATTTGTGAATAATTCTATTTTCTAAATAAAATTTTTAAAAGTTTTATTAAAAGAAAAATGTTTTCAAAACTTTTTCTTTCTTATAGAAAATTGTTTATAAATTTTCATTTTTTATAGAAATATTTCGAAAATATATTCCTTTTTAAAGAAGTTCGAAAATATTTCCTTTTTAAAAAATATTTTTCGAAAAAATTTTCTTTTGTACAGATTTATTTTTTACAAATTTATATTTTTTTATAGAAATATTTCAAAAATAGCTCTTTTTATAGAATTTAAAAAAATTCTCGTTTTTTATAAATAGTTTTCTAAGATTTGCAATCTCTGTAACTATTTCTTCTTAAAAAAATTGTTATATTTTTTATAAAAAATTTTTAAAAATGTCTCTTTTTTATAGAATTTAGAGAATTTATATTTTTTTAAATATATGTCAAAAAAGTTTTTGAAATATTCCTTATAGAAAGTTTTTTATTTTATAAATTTTTTTTTTGATTTTTTACTTCTTTATAAAAAAGTTTCTTAAATATTTTGATCTTTTTTCAGAAAAAATTTTATTTAGAAAATTTTCGAATTAAAAAAAATTTTAAGAAAATTTCAGTTTCTCTTAATAATTTTTTAAATTTCTTAATTTCTAACTCAAATTTGGTATTTAAATTTTTATGTATATTCCTTCTTCATATTCGTCCATATTTTTTATTTGTAAACCCATTTGTTGGTTTATAAATATATTTATAAAAAAAAGAAGTACAAATTTTTAATGGAGATTTTTATGGAGTTTTTATGTGGAAAGGATTTATTTTAATCTTTAACAAAAACGCTTTCATCTAAATATGTTGTTGAATGAATGTTCTTTTCCTCTATAGTAGTTATGCTGGAAACATAAATACTATAAGGGCGATAGCAAACATTTAGACTTTTGCAGTGCAAAAATTCTATATTTATGTTTATATTTTTATTTGTAAAAAGTACATTGAACTTTTTTTTTATATGTAAAATCTAAAATCTATTAAAAACTAAAATCTCACACAAACATTTACATTTATAGTAAGTAAATGTACTAAAGTGCCAGAGAGCAAACTAGCAGTTTGCCAAATAGATTTGCATTCTGTGATAAATGCACACAAATGTTTAGGATTTACTACCTCAAAACTATATCTAGATACAACTAATACACCTGTCGCTGCGGCTGCGGTGTAGTTTTGTAGGTGTATTTGTATTTGTTGAATTTAAATAAATGCCTTTATTTTTTGGTTATTTTTAATAAATAATATATTTTTGGGTCAACATAAATAAAACTATAAAAGGGATTTCTTTCTGTTGGAATGGTTGTAACGAAGTTGCGGTTAAATGGGTTTTTATTTTGGAGTTGATGAAATGGAAATTTAATAAAATTATCTTATTTAGTAATTAAGTAGATTTTTAACTACTTTAATATATAAGTACATTCATAAGTGTATTTATTATTTGCTGTAAATCAGATTTGTTTGAAAAATCGTACATTATTATTTATTTAATATCGGTTGTTAAATTCTTTAAAACCCACTGTGTTGTTGTATAAATCTCAAACAATATAAAAAAACCAACCGCATTAATTTAAGTGTGAGTGCATATGTGTAAATGTATGAGAATGCCATAAATAGTTTTATCCATTTATACATATAGTTAAAGGGCATTTGATAGTAACTAACGAGGGCAAATGGAACAGTTCCGATTCTTGTCTAGTTCAGTTCTAGTTCTAGTTCAGTTCTAGTTTAGTTCTAGTTCAGTTCTAGTTCAGTTCTAGTTCAGTTCTAGTTCAGTTCTAGTTCAGTTCTAGTTCAGTTCTAGTTCAGTTCTAGTTCAGTTCTAGTTCAGTTCTAGTTCAGTTCTAGTTCAGTTCTAGTTCAGTTCTAGTTCAGTTCTAGTTCAGTTCTAGTTCAGTTCTAGTTCAGTTCTAGTTCAGTTCTACTTCAGTTCTAGTTCAGTTCTAGGTGAGGTCACTTATTAAGTTACTTTTAGACAACCTTGTTTATTGGCCCTCTTACAAAAGATATTTTATTTCCACGTACAACTTATCCACATTACCATAGAGTACTAGAATCTAGTTTTTTGATACAAAACTAAATTCAACACCAAAACTATGACTGTAAGTACTAGTAGTAACAATAATAAATACATAAACTAAACAGTTGAATATCAATTATGGTATAATTTCCAAATAAAATTATTTTTACTCTACAAAAATAATTACAAAATTTACCAAGAAATTTTCTTCTTGAGAACCAAATAATATTATTTCCTGGGAATCTCATTTTTGATTACACAAATATAATCGAACTATCATGATTGATCTGTAGAAAGTTGTGAGTATTAGCAGTAGTTTTAGCATTTATTGCACTTATCCACATAAAAAAAAACATGCAAAGACACATACATTCATTCGCGAATTCCCGTTTATACTCGTAAATCTCCATACATATGAGTGAATGTTTTTTTGGTCCCACTAATAGTTGGAGTTTGAATCTCATAACTAAAGGCGTTGACAATATTTCGTTGTGGCATATTTTATTTAACAATTTTAACCGGAGGGAGTGATGTGGATGATGGTGGTGGTGGTAGTTGTTGCATATAATGCCCCACCGTGTGAGCATCTATGATTATTGGTATGTACTTATGTATGTGCAGTTATTGCCTTTAGTCCATTTATTGTGCCGTTTTTGTTCAGTGTGGTGTTTTTTTGGTATATTTTTATTTTAATCAAAAAGAATCATGGGAAATGATTTTCACAAAAAGAATGTTTTATTTAAATACGAATGTTTGTACATTTTTCATTTGTGTGTGTTTGGTACATTTTGTGTTTTAAAGGGTCAGTGTGCCTTTTTTATTTTTTTATTTATTTAGAGTTTTTTTTGTGTGTGTTTAAAGGAATTATAATAACTTTGGTTGTACGAACAAATTGAATAAGTATGGTTCTAAGGAAGTTTATTAGCTTTTCAAATCTGTTTAAATTTTTTAAGTATCTGCCATAGTTTTAAAGTTATTTTGTTTTTTGTAATAAAAATCACAATTAATATTCATCATACGCCACCAGATACTTTTTAAACATTTTATTAAATATTCCATGTTATTGATTATTAAAGACTAAAATCGAAGTTATTTATGATTTTTAACTCAATTTTTGCTTCTGAAATTTAGATAAAAATGCAAACCTTTTAATTCTCTTCTCTAGTTTTTGACGATCAATTATGTTCTCTTCCATATACAATTTTTCCTCTATAATTCCATAATTATTAATTTCTATCAATTATTCGGTTGTCATGGTTATAAATCATTTTCCTAATGAGTATTAACTTCTTTCCACACATACAAACTTACAAAAACCCCCAAACAAAACTTACACAAATTCTGGGGCACTAGAAAACAAAACCAAAAAAAAAAAAAAGAAAAAAAGAGTTAGTAGTCGAATAATTGACTTAAGCTCATGACAAATGCACATAAAATCGTTGCTAAATTAAAACAGAGCAAAAGTGTTTGATTTATTTTAAATTATTGCTTTAATTATTGAGCTTAATAAACAACAATTTTGCATGCAATTACTGATACAATTTTCCAACCATTTGTTGTTCTGTTGTTGCAATTGTTATTGCAACTGCTTTCAACGTTTTCAATGTTAAATGAGAAATGAGGGAAAATCAAATAATTAGGGGCGATGCTTAAAATTGTGCTAAATACCGATAATGGGGCACAAATGTTTCCAAACACATGGTCATGACAACAATTCATGTTTGGTGAGGAGAGGATAATAGAGAGAGAAAGAGAGTGAGGAACTGTATGCTAAGAAGAATTAAGAATTCATTAAACAAATTTACAAATACTTGGTACAAAATATACAGATTAGGGTGTGCAGAAAGTAAAAAAATTTTATTTATTTGAAAAGTCATATTTTATAATCTTTTTCTTATTATAGAAAATTTAAAAAAAAATATTTCTTTTTAAAATAAATTTTCTAAATTATTCCTTTTTAAATTTTTTTCTTTTTATCTTTTAAAGAAAAAATTTAATTTTTTTAACGAAAATCATTGAAATGTTTTCTTGTATAGAAAATATTTCTTAAAGAAATTTTTTATAAAATCTATCATTCGTTTGTACTGATATTTGTATCACCCAAAATTATTGGTCCTCAGAATCACTTTCTGAGTCGATTTAGATATGTCCGTCCGTCCGGCCGTCCGTCTGTCCGGCTTCCGTCTGTGTGTCCATATAAACCTTGTGCGCAAGCTACAGGTCGAAATTTTCAAGATAATTAAATGAAATTTGACACACACTCTTCTTCTGGACAAACGCTAATACTTAAAAGTGATTGAAATTGTACATTATTACGTCTAGTTCCCATACAACCGTATTCCCCGAATAGGGTCTTTGGGCTCATAATTAAGTTAAAGGTCAAGAAAATTACTCAAAGGTCTAAATTCACTTATTAGCACTAATAGCACAATTAAATTATATAAAAATAATTTTAAAGTAGAAGTAAATACCTCTACAATATTCATCAGGATAGGCTCATATTTACCCTTAATCCACTATGAGTCCTCTTGTAGAAAATCTCTTTTTTTTGTCAATAATAAGTAAAAATATTCCGGAATAAAGTTTAAAAACAAATTGAACGCTTTATTAAAAAAATCCACATTTTTAACATACTGACTTGATTGGTGTAGGGTATCATATGGTCGACTTGTTTTTATAGAAAATTTTAGAAAGTTTCTCTTTTTATAGAACATTTTCAAAAATGTTATCTTTTTCATAAAAAAAATTTCGAATATTTTATCTCTTTTATAGAAAAATTTCAAAATTTTCTATCTTTTATAGAAATCTTTTAAAATTTTCTCTCTTTTATAGAAAATTTTCGAAATTTTCTCTCTTTTATAGAAAATTTTTGAAATCTTCTCTGTCTTTATAGAAAGTTTTTAAAATTTTCTCTCTTTTATAAAACATCTCTAAAATTTTCTTTCTCTCGTTGTAGAAAAATTTTAAAATTTTGACTCTTTTATACAATAATTTTAAAATCTTCTCTCTCTTTATAGAGAGTTTCTTAAATTTTCTCTCTTTTATAGAAAATGTTCTTTCTTTTATAGAAAAACTTCGATATTTTCTTTCATTAACAGAAAATCTTCGAAATTTTCTCTCTTTAAAGAGAAATTCTAAAATGTTTGTCTCTTTTATAGAAAATTTTTGAAGTCTTCTGTCTCTTTATAGTAAGTTTTTTGAAATTTTATCTCTTTTATAGAGAATTTTCTTTCTTTTATAGAAAATCTACAAAATTTTGTTTCTTTCATAGAAAAACTTCGAAATTTTTTTTTAGCAGAAAATCTTCGAAATTTTCTCTCTTTATAGAAAATTATTGAAGTTTTGTCTCTTTTATAGAAAATAATTGAAAATTTCTCTCCTTTATAGAAAATTATTGAAATTTTTGTTTTTTTATAGAATATTTTCGAAATTTTCTTCTTTTAAAAAAAAAACATTCTCTTTTTTATAAATCTTTACCAAAATTTCTTCTTTTTATAGAAAGTTTTCTATAGAAAATTATTTTAATTTTCTATATATGAGAAAGTCTTGTTTATAAAGAATCTTGCGAAATTTTCTCTCTATTATAGAATATTTTAAATGTTCACCTTTTTTATCAAAATTTTTTAGAGAAAATTTATTTTTTTTTTAGAAAATATTTAAAATTTTACAAAATTTCAAATATTTATTTTACTTTAATCTTTTTTTTATAAAATCTTCAAAATATTATTTTTTAGTAGAAAATCTATGAAACTTTCGCTTTTTCATAAAATATGTTTAATTTGCTCTCTTCTATAGACTATTTTTAAAACTTTTTTTTATAAAAAAATTTCAAAACTTTCAGTTTATTTTATATATTTTTCGAAAATTTTTCTGTTTTGTCGAAAATTTTCTGTCTTTTATTGAAAATTTTCTCCCTTTTATGAAATTTTTCGAATTTTTCTCTTTTTTTTATAGAAAATTAATATTTTCTATAAAGAAGAGAATTCTTTATAGAAAATATTTTTTCAATTTATAGAAAATAAATTTTTTCTTTGTTTATATAAAATTCTTGCAGAAAATTTTCGAAATTTTTTTATAGAAAAAGTTCGATATTTTATTATTTCTATAAAATATCATTCTTAAAAATTGTGTTAACAATTTTTTCAACAAGAAAATTTTTAAAAAATTATGTTTCTTACAGAAAATTTTGAAAATATCTCTTCTTTAGATAATTTTTATGCTTAAAATCTTTTTCATAGAATTTCATCTTCTTTAAAGAATTTTTTAATATTTTTTTAATTTTTTCTCACTCCTTTTAATGGAAAACTCTAAATAAACAAAATTGGTTTAATATTTTACAGAATCTAAGTTTGTATAAATTTTATATTGTTGCAATATGGTTTTGTTTTTGCTATAACACTTGTTCTTGTAGTTGTGGTGGTTACGAAATTGTGTATGTGTGCTTATGAGCTGCTTTAGTCGATATATTGATAAATAGAAGTTTGTGACATGGTGTGCCTAAGGCTTTTATTTTAGTATAAACAAACAAATATACTTAAACATGCATCAGTACACATACACACACACATCAACAAATATACTTGTACGGCGATTAACAAAAACTACTATTACTTTCCTGACTGCAGGTAACAGTCACTTTTTCTCTTCCTCAATTCTCTCCACATACCACAAGTACAAACATCAACAGTCAAGGAATAATTGTCGTTATATTCATGCATATATAGTAACAACTGTTGTTGGTCCTTGTGAGTTTGTTTGTTTATGTACACTGCTATTTACATACATATGTATGTACATATGCACTGAACTACTTATACGTTTGTATAAGTATGCGTTTATATAGAAAACATTACAATACACTTCACACAAAAACATGGCACGCCAACATAATTACATGCAATTTGCACAAACGACTGCCAAAGGTGGCACACACCAACCGGCGAACATACAAACAAAAATTAATCCAACGAAAAAAAAGAAGAATTTAAGTAACCCTAACAGGACTTTCTATGTCATCATCCTACAATAAAATTCAAAAAAAAAAAAAGAAACAAACAACAAACCCTTTCATTCATTTATGTTCAACAACATTCATCTGGTATCCTGACTTATTTTTTCTTTCCACTTTGATGACGTTGTGCATTTGTAAATAGAAGAAATACAACAATCGTTCATATACATACAAACATAAATATATTATTGCTCTAGTAAAAGAAATAAGCCGTCTACATACTTAATATACGTTCAGTAGGGCGCCAGTAAAAAACTTCAAAAAAGGATATTCGTCATTTTTTATGATTTTCCATAAAAGGAGTCATACTATTTTGTACCTAAACCATTTTAAAATTCAAAATCACTTAGTCTTTTGTTATATGCTGTAACCTTTCTTACAATAAAAATTAATGATTAAAGTAGTCAAATCTCATACCATAAACCGTCATGACTTAAAAGCTGACTAGGTTTTTAATTAAAACAACCAATTATATTGTTAACGAAAAATTTCCACATACTGATTTTAATGATATGAGTAGAGTTTCAAAGAGAACAACAAGAAAACATTAAAATTTTTTCGCAAAGAAAAAAAAAAATGTTTTAAACAAGATTTCATTATTGATTTTTTTTAATATTTTTTAAGGATTCTTGTAGAGTTTTTTCTGTAGAAAAATTTTTAATAATTTCTTTTGTAATAAAACATTTTCATTATAAATTTTCTCTTATAGAGCATTTCTCTTTCAATAGAAAATCAACCAATAATTATTTTCTTAATCGATTATTTGCTTTTTTTATAGATAACTTAAAAAAAATTATTTTTATGAAAACTTAACAAAATTTTCTACATTTAAACAAATTTTATTAAATTTTGTATTTTTCATGAAAATGTTCGCTTTTCAGGCTTTAAAAGAAATTTTTTCTTTTTTATAGAAATTTTTCGAAAATTTAACTTGCTATAGGAAATGTTTGAAAATATCTCTTACTATAGAAAATATTCAAAAATTTCGTATATATACAAAATGTTTGAAATCTTCTCTTCTTATAGGAGAATTCTTAAAAATTCCTTTCCCTTGTGAAAATCTATTTTTGAGAAGCAAATGTTCTTTTCAATGGAAAATGTTGTCTTTCATAAAGAAAATTTTCGCAATTTTCTCTTTATTTTAGAAAGTTCTTCAAATGTTTTTTTCAATAGAAAATGTTGTCTTTCTTAAAGAAAATTTTCACAATTTTCTCTTTATTTTAGAAAGTTCTCAAAAATATCCAATTTTTATAGACATTTTTTTTTTGAAATTATCTCTTTCTTATAGGAAATTTTCGAAATTTTATCACTCTCACAAAAAAAATTTCGAAATTTTCACTTTTTTTTTGCAAAAAATGCTCTTTTTCTTACAGAAAATTTTCGATTATTTTTCTTTCTTAAAGAAAATGGTTGAAATAATTTCTTTCTTTTAAAAATAAATTTCTATTTCTTCTTTTTCATATAGAAATTTTCTCTTTATTTTAGAAAGTTCTCAAAAATATCCAATTTTTATAGACATATTTTTGAAATTAACTCTTTCTTATAGAAAATTTTCGAAATTTTCTCTTTCTTACAGAACATTTTCGAAATTTTCTTTTTTTTATAGAAAATTTTCTAAATTTCTTATACAAAAGTTTTGAAGTTTTCTCTTTCATATAGAAAATTTTCGAAATTATCTCTTTCTTATGGAAAATTTTCTTTTTCCTATAGAAAAATTTCCCAATTTTCTCTTCTTTTAAAGAATATTTTGGAAATTATCCCTTTCTAATAGAAAGTGTTGCAAATTATCTCCTTTTTTAAGAAAATTTTCGAATTTTTCTCTTTCTAGTAGAAAATTTTGGAACTAATCTATTTCCTATACAATTTTCATTATAGAAAAATTTTCGAAATTTTCTCTTGCAAATTTTCTCCTTCTTATAAAAATGTCTTCTTTCTTATCGAAAACTTTCAAAATTATATCTTTCTTATATTTTTGTTGTTTTTCTCTCTCGTATATAAAAAAAAATTGTGATGGTTTCTCTTCCGTATAGAAAATCTTCGAAATTTTATTTTTTAAAGCATTCGAAGTTTTCTCTTTCTTATAGAAAATTTTCGAAATTTTTTATTACTTAGAGAAAACAATCAAAATTCTCTCTTTCTTATAGAAAATTTTCCGAATTCTTTCTCTCTTAAAGAAAATGTTCAAAATTATCTTTTTCATATAGAAAAGTTTCGAAATTTTCTCTGTTATACAAAATTTTCTACATTATTTCATTCTTATAAAAAATTTTCTCTTTCCTATGGAATTTTCACTTCCTTATAGAAAATTTTCTTTTTCTTATAGATAGTTTTAGAAATTTTCTCTTTCTTATAGAAAATGTTCTTGTTTTTTATACAAAATTTTCTAAGTTTTCTCTTTCCTTTAGAAAATTTTCGTAATTTTCCTAAACTTATTGAAAATTTTCTTTCTTTTAAGAAATATTGACTTTTTCTTTCTTTCTTAAAGAAAATGTTCGAAATTTTCTCTTTTATATAGAAAACTTTCGAAATTTTTTATTACTTAGGGAAAACATTCAAAATTCTCTCTTTCTTATAGAAAATTTTCCGAATTCTTTCTCTCTTAAAGCAAATGTTCAAAATTATCTCTTTCATATAGAAAAGTTTCGAAATTTTCGCTCTCTCTCTCTCTTTTATACAAAATTTTCCACATTATCTCATTATTATAAAAAAATTTTCTCTTTCCTATGGAATTTTCACTTCCTTATAGAAACTTTTCTTTTTCTTATAGAAAGTTTTCGAAATATTCTCTTTTTTATAGAAAATTCTCTTGTTTTTAAAGAAATTTTTTTAAATTTTATCTTTCCTTTAGAAAATTTTCGAAATTTTCTTAATTTTATAGGAAATTTTCTTTCTTCTAAGAAATCTTGACTCTTTGTTTATAAAAAATTTTCAAAATTTTCCTTATAGAAAAAAAAATGTTCGAAATTTTAAATTTCAATTTTAGAAAATGTATTTTTTTATAGTGTTGTTTTAAAAATTTTAAAATTTTCATTTTTTATATAGAAAAATTCTTTGCATATCTCATTTTAAAGATATTTTTGTAAAAATTTCTCATTTGTTAAATTTTGTTTACAATATCAAATTTGAGAAGATTTCGATATGTTGAAAAGGTATTTATAATTCTTGAAATTTTCCTTTTAAAAAATATATATAAAATATTTTGCAAAAGTGTTTTCTCTAATGGAAATTCAGGAAACATAGTTAATTATAACCGACTTTGAATTATTTTTAAAGTTAACTAGTTGCACTACATTCTTCAAGTAAAACAACAAATTCTTGGTTTTACCTTTTGTTAACAATTTTACCCATTTCCTTTTTATTAATATTTTTATTTGAGTTCAGAACAGTTAGTACTGAGCATTGTGCTTGAGGGTCTATAATGTCAGTTTTTATGACTACCAGCGGATGTTTTAGTTATATATGTTGTAGTTTCATTTTCTTTTTATTCATATGAAATATTAAATGTACCGCACACTGGGCACAGGAACATAAATAAATAGGCTCATTGCATACATTCATGCATTCAAGTGAAAAAAAACAAAAGCAACAAAAATACACACGGCATATATGGCGTTCAACAAAGTAAATACTAGAACAAAACAAAAATATATATTCTACAATTCTTCTGCCAACCAACAAAAATGCACAAAAACATATGATGCGCCGGCAGTTACGCTGTGACTGTGACTAAAGAAAGGATGGTTTGTCTGGTTGAATTGAACAAAAGATGTAAAAACATAAAAGAAAAGCAGCAGGTTCAGCGAAACAGTAGGATTTCAGTAGTCCATTGGTATAGGTACATTTTATTATATCTTTCACTGAACTACTACTGAATGAGAAGGGTATTATGCATTTGTGCTGAAATTTGTTTTACTAAGTTTGAACATACATATGTATGTATGGTAATCCTGAATCTTCTCCTACGTCAATTTAAGCATGCCAGTCCGTTTTAATAAACTATTTTATACTAGATACTTTCGAACATTTTTTTAACAAAAGCTAAATAACATTTTAGATATTTTTTTTATAAAAAAGAAAATGTCAATAATTTTTTTATGGAAAAAATTTATAAATTTTCTTTAGTTAGTTAGTTTGAAAGGAAGATGTATATACAGCAAATCCGAAGAAATACACCTAGGCCTCCATCGGGCCTATAGTGCGCTCCTTACCCGGTGTCTCAGGTGGGAATCGAACCCACCACCTCTAGTCTACCAGACTAGAACACTAACCCCTAATCTACCGGAGGCCAAAGAGAACATTTCAAAACTTTATTAAATTTTCTACAGAGAAGAAAAATAAATAAAAAAAATTTTAAAAAAATCTATAAGAAAGATAAATTTTTAAATTTCTGAGGTTTTCTATTAAAAAAAAAAAAAATAATTTTCTATTAAAAAGAAAAATTTTTCTATAAAAATAGGAAAATTTAAAAAATTTTCTATGGAAAAGATGAAATTTAGAAAATTTTCTATATTAAATAGAAATTTTCAAATTTTTTTTTGCAAAATAATGACAATTAAAAAAAATGAAAGAGAAAATTTTTATTAGAAAAAGAACATTTCGAGTATTTTCTATAAAGAAAAAGTTTTAAATATTTTCTATAAAAAATAGAAAAATTTCAAATATTTTATACAAAGAGAACATTTTCTACAACAGTTTTCTATAAGAAAGATAACATTTAAAAAAATTTTTGTAAGAAAGATAAAATTTTGAAAATTTCGTTTTCTATAAAAAGTAGAAAATTTTCTATTAGAAAGAGAAAAATTTTTAAATTTTCTATAAGATAGAGAAACTTTTAACGATAGGAAAGAGAACATTTCGAAATGTTCCATTAGAAAGAGAAAATTTCTGAGATTTTTTAAAAGAAAGAAAAAATTCTAAAAATGATTATAAGAAAGGGAAATTTCAAAGTTTTTCTATAAAAATGATAAAATTTCGAAAATTTTCTTCTATCTAGGAAGAGAAAATTTAGAAGAACTTCTATTGTAAAGAGAAAATTTAGAAAATCTTTTACTTGAAAGAGAAAATTTCGAAAATTTTCTATAATAAAAAGAAAATTGTAATGATTTATTCTATAAGTTAATTTCAAAGATTTTTATTTAAAAAAGTTTCCAAAATTTTCTATAAGAAAGAAAAGAATTTCAAAGATATTTTAAAAAATAAAAAAAATTTCAAAAAATGTTTCTAAGTTTTTCTATAAAAAAGATAAAATTTTGAAGATTTTCTATAAGAAAGAGAAATTTTCTAAGATTTTTTACAAGATAAAAAATTCTATGAGAAAGAAAAAAAATTAAAATATTTTCTACAAGAAATACAAAATTTCAAATATTTTCTAAAATTTTTCTATAACAAAGATTCAATTTTCTATAAGAAAGATAACATTCTAAAAATTTTCTGTAGAAAGATACAATTTTGAAAATTTTGAAAGTTTTCTATAAAATGTAGAAAAATTTTCACTAGAAAGAGAACATTTTGTAAATTTTCTATAAGATAGAAAAACTTTTATGGATTTTCTATAGGAAAGAGAACATTTCGAAATGTTCCATTAGAAAGAGAAAATTTTTAAGATTTTTTAAAAGAAAAAGAAAATTCTAAAAATGTTTATAAAAAAGGGAAATTTCAAAGTTATTATATAAATTCCTTAAAATTTTCTTTTATATAGAAGGAGAAAATTTAGAAAACCTTCTATTAGAAAAAGAAAATTAAAAAATTTTCTGTAATAAAAAAAATTTTAATGATCTATTCTATAAGTTAATTTCGAAGATTTTTATACAAAAAGTTTCCAAGATTTTCTATAAGAAAATAAAAAAATACAAAAAATATTTCGAAGTTTTTCTATAAAAAAGATAAAATTTTGAAGATTTTCTATAAGAAAGAGAAGCTTTTTTATTAGAAAGAAAAAATTTTGAAAATTTTCTATAACAAAAAGAAATATCAAAAGTGTTTCTATAAGAAAGAATAAATTTCAAATATCTAAAGAGAACATTTTCTATAACAAAGAGAAAATTTTTTAGCAGAAAGATAAAAATTTCCATAAGAAAGAGAAACTTTCGAAAATTTTCTGTATTAAAGATAAAAGAAAGACAAAATTTTCTATAAAAAAAGAGAACATATCGAAACTTTCTATTAGAAAAAGAAAATTTTAAAAATTTTTTATTAAAAAAATAAAATTTTGAAGATCTAAAAAACAGAGAAAATTTTAAAAAGTGTTAAGAGAAAATTCTAAAAATGTTTATAAAAAAGGGAAGTTTTAAAGTTTTTCTATAAAAAATATAAAATTTGAGAAATTTTCTAAAAGAAAAAGAAAACTTTTTATTAAAAAGAGGAAATTTCGAAAACAATTTATTAGAAAGAGAACATTTTAAAGATTTTCTTTAAGAAAAAGGAAATTTCGCAAATTTTCTACGAGAAAGATAATTTTAAAGATTTACTTTAAGATAGAATAAATTTCAAAAGAGAACATTTAGAAAAATTTCTATAAAAAAAGAAATTTATTCAGTATTTCTATTAAAAAGAGAAAATTTGAAGGATTTTCTTTAAGTAAATGTCGACGATTTTCTTAAAAAAAGAAAAAGTTTCCAAAATTTTCTATAAGAGAAAATTTCAAAAAAAGGTACATTTTATAAAAGAAAAAGAAAATTTCAAATGTTTTCTATAAAAAGAAAATTTTTATAAGACAGGAAATTTTTAAAAATTAAGTACAAAAAGAGATAATTTCAAAAATTTTCTATATAACAAAAAACATTTGAAACTCTTCTATAAAAAAGGAAATATTTCCTATTAAGGCAACATATTGGTGTAATTGATAAACTATACATTTGTATTTGTAGTAGGGTAACTGCTTGTAAAAGTGTAAATGAATGAATTTTATTTGAGTGAATGAACGAATGTGTTGGGCTGCAGCAACAGTTGTTGCATTGGCTTTTAGTGGTAACAGTAGTGTATCATCAAAAAATATTTTTTTGGTCTATGAATCCATCGAACGAATAAAGGAAATTAATTTTGCAGTTATTTTCTTTAAAAGAGGCAATTTTTTGAATTAACTTTAAATTTAGTATAAGTAATATAAGTTGATTATTTAGGAAAAATAAACCTTTACTTAACAATAGTTAATGCTTAAGCCTAATACTTTTTTACATGTAATCATTTATTTATATACAATTTATACATAAAAAAACTCTTCCTTTTGAAGCATTTATTCAAAGGGCAAGTTTCTTGTATTTTATGTATTATTTATAAATTGAATAATAATTGTTCAACCAAAATATATAAATTGTCATTTCATATTTATTACGACCAATCCGAAATTCATTGTAAATAGTTAGAATGTTGTTTTAAAAATAAACTTTACATTTGCCAAAATTGTTTACATTTAAAACATTTTTTTCTTTTCTCCATACTGAGCAAAATTCGACTGAAATTTAAAAAAAATATATAATTTTTTTGAATATGTATCAGAAATAGATTACATGGAATTATATTATAAAATAGGGTTTCATGTAAATAATTTCTTTGAAATTTTATTTCAATATAATTTACAAGGTAAAAATAACCTGATTGTATATTTAGGAACAAAAAATAAAAATATTGTTAAAAATATTAAAAAAATATTTATATTGATATTATTTTTTATATTGAAATACCTTAATAAATTTATTTTAATTCAAATTAAATTTTAATTGTGTGTTCTTTTTATTTAAATGACCCTGAACATTTTTTTCTATCATATTTTAGCTCTATCCTGTTTGATTGATAACGGTGCGTATGATGAATAAGTTAATATAAGGCTGTTAAGTATACGCCTTGGTTTTGTAAGATTCAAAATATTCGATAATTTTTTAATATTTTTAGGTAAATTTTTCTTTGATCAAACGAAAATTTCTCAAATAATCGATAGATCATTAAGACAATTTTCTATAGAAAATTTCTCAAACGATCGAAAGATCATTAAGACAATTTTCTATAGAAAATTTCTCAAATGATCGAAAGATCATTAAGACAATTTTCTATAGAAAATTTCTCAAATGATCGAAAGATCATTAAGACAATTTTCTATAGAAAATTTCTCAAATGATCGATAGATCATTAAGACAATTTTCTATAGAAAATTTCTCAAATGATCGATAGATCATTAAGACAATTTTCTATAGAAAATTTCTCAAATGATCGATAGATCATTAAGACAATTTTCTATAGAAAATTTCTCAAATGATCGATAGATCATTAAGACAATTTCTATAGAAAATTTCTCAAATGATCGAAAGATCATTAACAATTTTCTATAGAAAATTTCTCAAATGATCGATAGATCATTAAGACAATTTTCTATAGAAAATTTCTCAAATGATCGATAGATCATTAAGACAATTTTCTATAGAAAATTTCTCAAATGATCGATAGATCATTAAGACAATTTTCTATAGAAAATTTCTCAAATGATCGATAGATCATTAAGACAATTTTCTATAGAAAATTTCTCAAATGATCGATAGATCATTAAGACAATTTTCTATAGAAAATTTCTCAAATGATCGATAGATCATTAAGAACAATTTTCTATAGAAAATTTCTCAAATGATCGATAGATCATTAAGACAATTTTCTATAGAAAATTTCTCAAATGATCGATAGATCATTAAGACAATTTTCTATAGAAAAATTACTCAAATGATCGATAGATCATTAAGACAATTTTCTATAGAAAAATTTCTCAAATGATCGATAGATCATTAAGACAATTTTCTATAGAAAATTTCTCAAATGATCGATAGATCATTAAGACAATTTTCTATAGAAAATTTCTCAAATGATCGATAGATCATTAAGACAATTTTCTATAGAAAATTTCTCTCAAATGATCGATAGATCATTAAGAACAATTTTCTATAGAAAATTTCTCAAATGATCGATAGATCATTAAGACAATTTTCTATAGAAAATTTCTCAAATGATCGATAGATCATTAAGACAATTTTCTATAGAAAATTTCTCAAATGATCGATAGATCATTAAGACAATTTTCTATAGAAAATTTCTCAAATGATCGATAGATCATTAAGACAATTTTCTATAGAAAATTTCTCAAATGATCGATAGATCATTAAGACAATTTTCTATAGAAAATTTCTCAAATGATCGATAGATCATTAAGACAATTTTCTATAGAAAATTTCTCAAATGGTCGATAGATCATTAAGACAATTTTCTATAGAAAATTTCTCAAATGATCGATACTATAGAAAATTTCTCAAATGATCGATAGATCATTAAGACAATTTTCTATAGAAAATTTCTGAAAGGATCGATAGATCATTAAGACAATTTTCTATAGAAAATTTCTGAAAGGATCGATAGATCATTAAGACAATTTTCTATAGAAAATTTCTGAAATGATCGATAGATCATTAAGACAATTTTCTATAGAAAATTTCTGAAATGATCGATAGATCATTAAGACAATTTTCTATAGAAAATTTCTGAAATGATCGATAGATCATTAAGACAATTTTCTATAGAAAATTTCTGAAATGATCGATAGATCATTAAGACAATTTTTCTATAGAAAATTTCTGAAATGATCGATAGATCATTAAGACAATTTTCTATAGAAAATTTCTGAAATGATCGATAGATCATTAAGACAATTTTCTATAGAAAAATTTCTGAAATGATCGATAGATCATTAAGACAATTTTTCTATAGAAAATTTCTGAAATGATCGATAGATCATTAAGACAATTTTCTATAGAAAATTTCTGAATGATCGATAGATCATTAAGACAATTTTCTATAGAAAATTTCTGAAATGATCGATAGATCATTAAGACAATTTTCTATAGAAAATTTTCTGAAATGATCGATAGATCATTAAGACAATTTTCTATAGAAAATTTCTGAAATGATCGATAGATCATTAAGACAATTTTCTATAGAAAATTTCTGAAATGATCGATAGATCATTAAGACAATTTTCTATAGAAAATTTCTGAAATGATCGATAGATCATTAAGACAATTTTCTATAGAAAATTTCTGAAATGATCGATAGATCATTAAGACAATTTTCTATAGAAAATTTCTGAAATGATCGATAGATCATTAAGACAATTTTCTATAGAAAATTTCTGAAATGATCGATAGATCATTAAGACAATTTTCTATAGAAAATTTCTGAAATGATCGATAGATCATTAAGACAATTTTCTATAGAAAATTTCTGAAATGATCGATAGATCATTAAGACAATTTTCTATAGAAAATTTCTGAAATGATCGATAGATCATTAAGACAATTTTCTATAGAAAATTTCTGAAATGATCGATAGATCATTAAGACAATTTTCTATAGAAAATTTCTGAAATGATCGATAGATCATTAAGACAATTTTCTATAGAAATTTCTGAAATATCGATAGATCATTAAGACAATTTTCTAAAGAAAATTTCTGAAATGATCGATAGATCATTAAGACAATTTTCTATAGAAAATTTCTGAAATGATCGATAGATCATTAACACAATTTTCTATAGAAAGTTTCTGAAATGATCGATAGATCATTAACACAATTTTCTAAAGAAAATTTCTGAAATGATCGATAGATCATTAAGACAATTTTCTATAGAAAATTTCTGAAATGATCGATAGATCATTAAGACAATTTTCTAAAGAAAATTTCTGAAATGATCGATAGATCATTAAGACAATTTTCTATAGAAAATTTCTGAAATGATCGATAGATCATTAAGACAATTTTCTATAGAAAATTTCTGAAATGATCGATAGATCATTAAGACAATTTTCTATAGAAAATTTCTGAAATGATCGATAGATCATTAAGACAATTTTCTATAGAAAATTTCTGAAATGATCGATAGATCATTAAGACAATTTTCTATAGAAAATTTCTGAAATGATCGATAGATCATTAAGACAATTTTCTATAGAAAATTTCTGAAATGATCGATAGATCATTAAGACAATTTTCTATAGAAAATTTCTGAAAGGATCGAAAGATCATTAAGACAATTTTCTATAGAAAATTTCTGAAATGATCGAAAGATCATTAAGACAATTTTCTATAGAAAATTTCTGAAACGATCGAAAGATCATTAAGACAATTTTCTATAGAAAATTTCTCAAATGATCGAAAGATCATTAAGACAATTTTCTATAGAAAATTTCTGAAATGATCTAAAGATCATTAAGACAATTTTCTATAGAAAATTTCTCAAATGATCTAAAGATCATTAAGACAATTTTCTATAGAAAATTTCTCAAATGATCGATAGATCATTAAGACAATTTTCTATAGAAAATTTCTCAAATGATCGATAGATCATTAAGACAATTTTCTATAGAAAATTTCTCAAATGATCGATAGATCATTAAGACAATTTTCTATAGAAAATTTCTGAAATGATCGATAGTTTATGTCTTTCTCATCATTCTCATCAATTCATTTCGTTCGTGTAGAATTTGTTTTTGGTCGTATAAAACAGAAACACTTCGTCTGTTTGATCGATAGATCATTAAGACAATTTTCTATAGAAAATTTCTGAAATGATCGATATATCATTAAGACAATTTTCTAAAGAAAATTACTCAAATGATCGAAATATCAATAAGACAATTTTCTATAGAAAATTACTCAAATTATCGAAAGATCAATAAGACAATTTTCTATAGAAAATTTCTCAAATGATCTAAAGATCATTAAGACAATTTTCTATAGAAAATTTCTCAAATGATCTAAAGATCATTAAGACAATTTTCTGTAGAAAATTTCTCAAATGATCTAAAGATCATTAAGACAATTTTCTGTAGAAAATTTCTCAAAATTTCGTTGAATTTCTATTTTCTTTGAAATGAAAAATGTTCATAAATTTTCTGTGTCTAGAGGATTTATAATAATATTTAAAAAAAATATTTTAAAAACTTTTTCTTTTTATAGAAAATGTTCGTTTAAAAATTACCAATTTCCATTTAACTTTGTCCTTTGCCCTTTACTTTGATTGAAAAATCGTTTTAAAATAAAGCATTATTATGTATTTTTAAACGATTTTACTTAAACATTTAAATTTATACACGTTATTTAAACAAAATTAAAGAAATAAAATAAATTCTAAATATACTTTATACACGAACGTATAAAAAGAACTTTTGTATAATAAAATGGCTAATGAAATGAAAAAAATAAAAATTTCAACTGCTCGTAAATTCTTCAATTGAATTTAAACGAAAAATGTATGTCAAAGGGTAAATAAATACAAATTATTATTTAAGCAACGTTTAAGAGAAGAGTATAAACGAAAATAAACGAAAAATTCTTGGATTTTTCCTTTACACGTGTGTGTGTGTGTGCAAATAAACAAGGACTCGATTTAAGAGCATTTATGCCTCTGGCAAGGGAATAAGCAAAAGAGAGCAGGAAATGTTAAAAGAGTTGAAAAAGAAAAAAACTGTTTAAATATAAAGAAACAATGATGATGATTAGGTTTTGTTGTAGGAGTTTAACAATTGTTGCTGCTAAATGAGACAGACACAAAGAGCAAGAGAGAGACAAAGAGAGGAGAGCTTATGTTTCTGACTCTGAGAGCAATATTTTGCTAATATTGTTGTTTATTGTGGGAGAACATAATGATGATGTTATTAGTGTTTATGGTAATGATAATTATTATGATTGTTGCTGCTGTTGCCTGGTCGTTGTCCTCATTTTTAGACATTTTGCTTGTTACTTGTTTTTGTTTCTGCTCATTTTTTGCTGTTGTTATTGCTTTTGCTCTATCTAGGTTCCCAGTTTCAACATTTTTTTTACTCCTACAATTTTCTATATTTCACATTTCATGTTGTTCCTTTTTATCACTTGGCTCCTAGCGAGGCTGAGATAATGGTTACAGAGAACAGTTTTGTCTTTATGTTGCAGGTTTTTTGTTTTGTTTTTAATTTTATGTTTCTGCTGTTATTTGCTTTAAATTTCTATTTTTAATTTTATTTTTTGAAAGAAAAAAGCTTTTTTCGTTTCTATGATTTTTCAAGAACCTCGTGTTCTTTTTCTGCTGTTTTTAAGGAAAATGTTTTTTTTTTTTTGTTGCAGCTGTTATTTCTTGCTTGTTTTTGTAACCAGAAGAGGAAGAAACAGAACATCTAGAAAAAACAAGAAGTAAAACTGTAACCATATTCCGGTTATTTACTTGTAGAGAGTATCATCATCATCATTACCATCTAACAAAATCCAGATGAGAGGGATCAAATATTACAAACGGACATTTATTGGTACTTTTTTGATTTAACAAATTCTTATTTGGGACATTCTTTCTCGATCATTGTGACAATTTTTTGTAGAAAATTTTCTAAAATGATCGATTGGTCATGGTGATAATTCTCTTTAGAAAATGATCGATCTCGATCATTGTGACAATTTTCATTAGAAAATTTTCTAAAATGATCGATCTCGATCATTGTGACAATTTTCTTTAGAAAATTTTCTAAAATGATAGATCTCGATCATTGTGACAATTTTCTTTAGAAAATTTTCTAAAATGATCGATCTCGATCATTGTGACAATTTTCTTTAGAAAATTTTCTAAAATGATCGATCTCGATCATTGTGATAATTTTCTTTAGAAAATTTTCTAAAATGATCGATCTCGATCATTGTGATAATTTTCTTTAGAAAATTTTCTAAAATGATCGATCTCGATCATTGTGATAATTTTCTTTGTGATAATTTTCTTTAGAAAATTTTCGAAAATTATCGAAAGAACATTGTGACAATCATGAAATCCTTTATGAATTATTTTGAAGAGGTTCCTTTTTAGTACTTTTTTCTGGTTTTTAGTACTTTTTTTAGTTTATGTCTTTCTCATCCTTCTCATCAATTCATTTCGTTCGTGGAGATTTTGTTTTTGGTCGTATGAAACAGAAACACTTCGTCTGTTTGTATTATTTCTGTTGTTGCTTAAACAATCGTTTTTGTATATAAATGTTTATGTGTGTATATACATATGTATGTACATTATCATCTTCTTGCTCTGTGTCACAGACATTGTCGGTATATTTTTGTATTTGTGGTAGTTTGAGCAAATGTTGCTATTGTTGTAGCAATAGTATCAGTAGAACTTATAATAGTGTTTTACAACAAGAATATTTTTAGTTGAGTTTATTGTGCTCTAAACCAAGTTTAGTTGTCAGTTTAACATAAACGACTGCAGTTGTATTAAAACGAAAAAGAAAAAAACGCTCAAATAAATTTTTCGCCAGGAAAAAAAGTAAAATTTGCGAAATATTTTTGCGCAATATTTTGAACATCTGAATTTTACTTTTAACGTAATTTTCGTGAGTGTCAACGTTAAAAAAGAAGAGTAAAAGGAAATAAACATATTTGAAAAAAAATTAAAGAAACAAAATTGTGCCATTTAACATTGCACAGTGGGTTGTTTATATTAAAGTGTAGTTGTTGTGTTTTTTTGTTTGTATGTGAAAATGCGTGCGTTTGGTGTGTAACTTTCAAAAAGTCCTTGTACATAGTTTATCCTTATCGTTTACGTCGTGTTTCCTTCTGTGCTTTTTTTCCACTTTCTTTTTCTACTTTGTTTCTTTGTAGATTTCTTGTCTACCTTGACATAGGTCGTGTTAATGTAATGAAAATAAATGTGTGTGTGTGTGCTTGTGTAAATTAGAAACATTTACATTTTCACATTTCGTGTGGGCTGATGCTATTTCTTCTTATATTTTACTCTTTTATTTTGGGTAAAATTCAAACGTAATGTAAGTTTTGAAATTTATGTTTTCAAGCGGCTTGAATTTGTAAATTCAAATTCATGTTGAATTTTTTAGCTTCGGTTATTTTTTTGTTCGTAACAGTCTGTCTTTTATTTTTTGTAGGTCGCTATTTGTCGGTGTCTGTCTCGTGGCATGTTGTGTTTAAGAGGTACTTGTAAACTGCATGAATTTTAATTAAATCTTAAAACATTTTTTTCACATAATAAAAAACAAAAAGTAAAAAGAAAGAAAGAATATTAAATGAAAAGTTAAATAAATAAACAGTAGATTTTATTACTGTAAAATAAAAATATTATATATATTTCAAAAAGTTTACATTACAGATTTGACAACTTAAATAATAAGGTAAGTAATTGTTATTATGATACTTTGGATATGTTTATGTAGGACACAAAAAAAACAAAACACCATTTCCAAAATTAAAAAATAAAATAAAATTTTTAGTTTTAATTTTTGGTAAGATTTGTTCACTTTGATTTGTATATAAATAGAAACTATTTTCCTTAGTAATCTAAACTATTTTTTAAAATAAATTTCAAAGTATTTAAAAAATCCCTTAGGGTGCTTTATAATTCTACCTTAACCAGTTATACTACTTCATACTTCTTATTTTAATTGTAACACAGACGTAACGAAATCATAAAAGTATTTATGCAATTTTATTTTCTATAGAAATAGCGGCATATAAAAGTATGAACAATATTGGAAGCCATTAGAATAATTAGTTTGGCTTCAAACTGTATAACAACAACAAAAACAACAGTAACAGCACAATAAAGAAAATAAGAAACCATAGTTATTTATTTATAAAATTTTTCAAAATTTCTTGACACAAAGTATAGTAACTTGTACACTGCCAAAGGAGGTTAAATATGTATACATTTTCTTGTAGAGAGGGTCAAACAATTATTTAATTTTTATTATACAAAAGCTTTAAATATAAAATGAGCTCACCTATGTTTTATATAAAAGGTCAAATATGTGATTATTTTATTTAGACAATAGGCGACACTAGATGCTAAGATAAAAACTAGAATGCATACTAATCTATGTATATACCAGAAAATGGATTAAGGTCTAAACTATAGACTAGACTACATTAACCTATATCATCCTAGCCTAGGCTAGGATGCAAACTAGACTATGGACTATAGACTAGACAATTGACCAGACGATAGACTATACTAAATACTAAACTATCGAATGGACAATATACTGGACTATAGACTAGACAATAGACTAGACTAAATACTACACAATAGACTAGACTAGACTTTAGACTAGACTATTGGCTAGACTAAAGACTAGACTAAAGACTAGACTATAGACTAGAATATTGACAAGACTATAGACTACACTATAGACTAGACTATAGACTAGACTATAGACTAGACTATAGACTAGACTAGACTATAGACTAGACTATAGACTAGACTATAGACTAGACTATAGACTAGACTATAGACTAGACTATAGACTAGACTATAGACTAGACTATAGACTAGACTATAGACTAGACTATAGACTAGACTATAGACTAGACTATAGACTAGACTATAGACTAGACTATAGACTAGACTATAGACTAGACTATACACTAGGCTATAGTTTATAGAATAGACAGTAGACTAGACTTGACTATAAACTGGACTACAAACTAGACTATATGCTGCTCATATTTGCTAGTAATTAAAAACTGAATTTGTATATATTTACAAAATTCATGAATATATAATAAAATCAACCATTCAGTATTTAAATATTTGTATGAATAAGTTTTATACATTTTCTTTGTTTTTGTTTTTTAGGGCACAAATGATTTGGGCCATAATAATGTTTCTTTCAATTTTTATTATTAAAAAAAAAGATTTCGTTGTTATTTATTATTTTGTAACAATAAACCATGCACTCGTAATCATATGTTTGTATGTGTGTTTCAACACATTGAAGCGTATTCTCAAGGACGACATAAATAGTACGGCTACAGTGATTTGTAAAAAGGGAACAACATTTAAATGATTAAATGTACTAAATATACAAATGTGTATTGCATTTGTTGCAAAATAAGCAACAACAATACATATACGTAGATTTATTTATTTACAAATAAATTTTCAGTTGTATTTTTCTCTGATATCATGAACATAATGTTATAAATAAATGTGTAACATATGCAAATATATAAATAATAATCTAAAATTTTAGTATTTTAATTTAAGCTAGTTTTTGTTGTTGTTTATAATTTTTATATATATAAATATAAATCTATAGAAATCATTAAAATATAAAATTTCATATTAAATTAATGATATGTTTTTAAATAATTCAT
Organism: Lucilia cuprina; assembly: GCF_022045245.1. Taxonomy (NCBI): domain Eukaryota; kingdom Metazoa; phylum Arthropoda; class Insecta; order Diptera; family Calliphoridae; genus Lucilia; species Lucilia cuprina. The sequence continues at coordinate 50,746,289 of NC_060953.1, read as the reverse complement.
TAAAAGGTTTTCAAAGTGCAGCAGTTCGGATTACAAATAATATGCTGAAATAGAATTTAAATAATAAATATATTTAATAGAGCATACCTTTAGGCTTTAGCATTTAATGAGAACTGTTGCAGGATTCTTAAATTGCAATAAAATTTTGATTTGTTTGTTTTAATTCTGAAAGAAAAAGAAAATTACATTTAATGATTTGTTTTTCTTTTCACTTTTAAAATTAAGGCAAATATATTAAACATTTTAAAGTTATTAATAAAGTTTTGTCAATACTAGTAAGTAATAATACATATATTTCGTATAGCTAGAGGATAAGTTTTGCAATGATTTTTACAGCAAAATATATTTTTATATGTCATTTAAATATCGTATAAAAAATCACATAAGTGTGTTTAAAGCAAGACTCCTTTGGGGATACATTAAAGCATAAAGTGGAAATATATTTTTTTTTAATTTTATATCATTTTTAGTATTGCTATAAGATTATAATAAAAATATGAAAATGTGAACGTATGATTGATATGTAATTATTTGGAATTAATCATACGTACAGTGTTTAATAATATTTATGAAAGTTGTTAAAGTAAAATTACAATTTTAGAAGATCACAAATAAGCGATTATTTTATTTATGATGTCTAGTTTATGCAAATCAATGTATGAGCTTTTCTAGACTATATGAGCTTTACATCATTAAAGTGTTAAACTCAATAGCATATTGTTGTTTTATATACTAACATTGTTGCTTTCTAAATCAATAAAATATTTATTTAAACTCTTCACAAACCATATATTTAATTCTATTCTAATTTAGCTAAACCAGTTTGTAATGAATGCCCAGTCTGGGATTTCAATTATAAAATTCCGGTATATTCCAAAAAAAAAAAAAAAAACAAAAACATGTTAAATTAAGTTGAAAAATAACGACTAGAATAGTTGCTATACATCAGATTACAATTAAAAATGTTTGTGACACTTTAATTAACACTCTAGTGAAAATATAAATAAAATTGTAGGTCTGATTACAGTCGACAAAAAAAATCTATAGTAAAGTATTGGATTTTTGGATCAGCTTTTAGTCGGGATTATAGATATGACTATAGTCTAACCCACGTATTCTTAAAGACATTAGTCACTTATTTTAGGTTTATTACGCACAATTCAACTAAAACTATAGAGACTATAGACTGCATTATTGATGAGAATTTTCATCTGTTTATTATCGATAATATATCTATAGTCGTTGTTAAATATCAGATAATAATAATGTATTTGACTAGACTTTAATGGACCCAAAGCATAATTATAATCGAGTCTATAGAGAAAACTGCAGTCAATATTGTAGATTAAAATATAAATACAAGTCTATAATCGAAAGACTATGAATCATAATTGGTTTGAAGACATAATTATAGTTGAGACAATGCTGTAAATCGGAAGACGCGTTTGGGAAAACCTTACTAGAATATTGTCGACAATTAAGATAAGACTATTAAGTATGTAAACAAAAGATTATAGAACAGACTTCAGACTTTTGTGAAAGCATTAGACCAGAGTATAGTCGGGACTTTAGACCAGTGTGTAGTTTAGACTATGGTCCTGACAACTGTATATGAAATAATGCACGAGAATATATTCATGATTGTAGATACATTTTTAATCGAACCTATAGACTAGACCAAAAATCAGATTATCTATAGACGAATTAATATTAGTCTTTAGCACGATAATATATGAATGTGGACGTATGAGTGATATTTAATTATTTTGAATTAATCATACGTACAGTGTTTGAAAATTTTTTTTTTAAAATACTTCAGTAGTTAGAATTTTAGGAGATAATATAGACATGACTGAAGATAAACTTTTAATAAAAACTATAGACAATGGAGAATCTATAGACTAGATTAGAATCGAAACGGTATATCAAATCTATACAATTTGTTGCAAAATGTCGAGACTATAGATTAAAGATTAAAGTCGAGAGTGTCCTTTATATTCCTGACTATAGACTAGACGTTAAACTATTCTTTTGTTCGTGACTTTATCGAGTTTAGACCAGACTATAATAGTTAGTTTTGGCAAACGGTTTTGTACAGACTATAGACCGGACTGGATGACGCCAAGGTAGAAAACTAAAGTCGAAACTATAGACCGGAGTTGTTGACTTTATACAAGGTCAAAGTCGAGTCAATAGACATAGATCGAGACCGTAGACCATTCTACAAGTTAGACAACTAAATCCAAAACTAATGTGCAGCTTATGAACCAGTCAATAGGCCACACTTTAATTAGATCAGATTTTAGTCGAGATACTATTTTTATATAGTATATTATATACCAGTTTATATGAGATAATCTTCATCAGATCATAGTTGAATGATTAAACCAGCTTATTATGTAGTCATTAGATCGGGATATAGTCGAGAATATATGCCTTATTAAAGTCGAGACTACAAATCAAATTAGAAAAGAAGCTGTCAAATAATGACTATAGTCTAGAAAATAGACCAGACTATAGTGGAGGGTTCAAAGTAGACTGTAAATGAGATAATAGATTAAATTGTTATCGAAAATTTGAAACAAACTGTTATCTTGACTATGAGACAAACTTTTGTCTTGACTAGAGTCTATAATATACACCAGACTATAATTGAGGATTCAAACAAGACTATAGATAATACAATAGATCAGATTGTAGTCAGGACTAAACTTTAGTCTAGTCTAACAATGCAGGATACTTTTGAAAAGATCAGACTATAGTTGAGACTGTGGACAACACAATATAAAGGGCTATATACATATAAAACAAAATTCAAGACTACAGAACAGAATATAGTCTAAGCAATTTTTTATAGAACTTTCACTTCAATTGATTTGTATCTAACTGTACAACAATGTATATATTCATACTTGTGCAAGTACTGAAATTGCAAATAATAAAAAAAAATCACGGAAAAAAATTACAAAAAAAAAACTACAGCAGTAACAACAATAGCAATCCTTCAACATCCGTAATTAATTTATCCTTTTGTTAGAATAACTGTGCTTTTGTTTGTCTGCCATACAGAAAAATCATTGTAATTTTAATTGCGCAACAATTTAATAAAAGCTAGAGTATAAACATATATGTCGTTATATATGTATGTATGTTCTGTTTATTTCTATGTAAATGCATTTATTTAAAGTCTGTGTGTATGTGTTTATGTTAACAAAATACAATTAAATCATTTGTTTGGTGCTGAAAATCCCTATTTTATTTTCAATCACATTTTTTCTCTCATTTCTTTTTTCGGTTGTATTTTAAACCATTTTGGTGTTTTCATTTTAATTGTCTGCCAATGTCATTTTAACCACTGTACAGCCCATTATTGTTTGCAAAAATAAAAGCGAGAAAAACAAAAAAATAAAATAATTTAATAAAAAATGAAATCGTCATGTGATTTTCACATAAATCGACCATAGAAGTCATTTGGAAAAATGCTTGTGGCTGGTTATTGAAAATAAATTTATTGGAAAAAGTTTAAAAACATTGGAAAACACAAATAATTTTATAAATATAAAACAGATTTAATATAATCTTTACCATTTACTTTTATTATATTTATATGAAAAATAAATATTTATTTAAACAAAAACAAATAATGTTAAAAATCTGTTTAATTTAACAAAATTGTAAAAAAACTTTTTTTTTAAAGTTCTTTTCTTCTTTATACTATTCAAATATTGTTTGTTGTGGTTTTAAGTTATTATTACTTTGACTGAATAAAGAAAGCAAAAAAAAAAAAAATATATAAAGAGAAAACTAATGGGTGTTTTATCCTTTGCAAACATTGCGTGTTATTTGCTGAAAGATTATCATCAACCTTTAAGGGAAATTACTTTTAGAGTGGCCCCCTCCATTTAAAATGTTACATTCAATTCTTTTGTAAATTTTTCAAATATTCAACAAGTGTTTATTTAGTTTAAATGCTTAAATATTCCTTCACTATCTTGATTTCATTCTTCAGCACTTTGTAGTCTTGACTTGTTGTTGATAAAATAAAAAACGTTGCAAATTTGTTTTAAATTAAACCTGTTACCTAGGACTAGTTCAGACCTCTATATTATTATTATCTACATGTTAATGGTAAAATGGAAAAAGGATGGATTTAAATGATTTTTGAACAGTGATGCGTGTTGCCTGTCAAAAAATATTTAACTGATAATTTTTCAATGCAAAGTGTGATTGATAAGTTGAACTGGGATGTAGTATATATGGTTTAATTTTTTTGGGGGGAAATCCAAACATTTTAGTGAATTGTTATAAATGATGTGGACACAACTACATTCCAAACTATAAATCAGACTGTTGTCAAAACTACAGACAAGGCATAATATTATTTTATACGACTATAGACTAGCCAATAGACAAGGCCATAGACCATATACTAGACTATAGACTAGACCATATACTAGACTATAGACTAGACTAGACTATAGGCTAGACTATAGACTAGACTATAGACTAGCCTATAGACTAGACTATAGACTAGACAATAGACTAGACTATAGGCTAGACTATAGACTAGACTATAGACTAGACTATAGACTAGACTATAGACTAGACTATATAATAGACTATAGACTAGACTATAGACTAGACTATAGACTAGACTATA
>NC_060953.1:50737813-50741529 GCF_022045245.1 Lucilia cuprina | reverse complement strand
GACTATAGACTATAGACTATAGACTATAGACTATAGACTATAGACTATAGACTATAGACTATAGACTATAGACTATAGACTATAGACTATAGACTAGACTAGACTAAATACTAGACTATAGACTAGACTATAGACTGTAGACTATAGACTAGACAATAGATTAGACTATAGACCAGACTATAGACTAGACGATAGTCTAAAATTAATGAAAATTTCCCCAACCGCAAAAGCAAAAATTTTTCATACAATATCTAAGAATAAGGAAAAGGAAAAAAGTGAAAAAAACAAAAGGTTTTATTTTTCTATCGCTGTGAAATATGAAAGTGATTTTAAGTCAACTGCTTTAATTATACACTACTATTTAACTATAAATTATTTTTTATATTATTTTCTACTTTTGATATTTTGTGGTGTTTCCTCATGCACTTCCTGTTAAATTAAAAAAGTACTTTTGCTAATAACAAACGACATTAGTTTCCCCCTTTGTTGGTACATACTTATATGAATGCATCTCAGTACGTGGCTTGATATGGACGTGCAAGTATTTCTGCATATATGTCCAGTTATACATAAGAGTGTCTGTATGTAAGTAGAGTATTTTTGTGTGGACCCCTAAAGCATGATTGTATTGTCTGCTTTAAATTTCCTGATGATGTTTTTTTAACTATTTTTCCTTATATTTTGATACTATTTTTTAAGTGGAAAGAGCAACAAATGCGTATAAATGTATATAAACTTTATTTGGTTTCTAAAAGAGAAAAAAATCTAAAATCAGCAACACAAATAACAACAAAAATACAAAATAAAAAGTGTGGTAACGACTGTGGCAAAAAAATTGTTAGTAACCAGTTTTTTGGTTTCAAAATAACGAAAAAATTACCTTCCCCCTGCCACTCTACAAAATGAAAATTGTAGTGAAAGCCAAATATTCGTAGGAATTTTTTTGTTGTCTAAAATGAAAACACCCAAAATAAAAAATTGCACTAACACACACGTTTACTTTTACTCAGAAAAAAGAAACACGAATAATAAAATAAATAAAATCGGAAACGGAAAAGAAGCAACTTTACATTCGTTGGTTGCTATTAAACCAATGTCTGACCATATGGGCCGACTAACGTGATTGGAATTTGCAAATAAAACAACAAAACAAACCAAAAATATTTCTCTTTAGTTTTTCATTGTTTTGTTGTTGCTGCTGTTTGTTATTGCATTTAAACGTTCTTTAACATTGAAATATTGCAAAGTTAAAAATAAAGCCACATCCGAAACGTGTATTTTACCCAAAAATAAAAGTTTATTCTTTTTTGCCAAAATATCCAAATTTTTAGAATATTATAATAATACAAAAAAAAAGTTGTATATTTCGTGACCCAAGACCAATCAATGTTAATATAATAGACACCATTAAATTTAACCTTGAAATAACTGCAAGAATGAAATTGTACTTTAAATGTGTCTAACACAGGGTTATGTTATTTGAAAGAAAGATGCAATTTAAGGTGACCAGATCTTAGTTTGCGATAAATATTAGGGTGAAAACTACGTATCTAAATAACTCAAAAACTTAAAAATCTATCTATCTATCTATCTATCTATCTATCTATCTATCTATCTATCTATCTATCTATCTATCTATCTATCTATCTATCTATCTATCTATCTATCTATCTATCTATCTATCTATCTATCTATCTATCTATCTATCTATCTATCTATCTATCTATCTATCTATCTATCTATCTATCTATCTATCTATCTATCTATCTATCTATCTATCTATCTATCTATCTATCTATCTATCTATCTATCTATCTATCTTTTTTAAAAATTATTTTTTAATAAATTTTTGATATTTTTCAACAAAAGCAGTTTATTTAAAATCTTATTACAAACTTCTATATTTCCTTTCTTTCCTCCTTCATCTTCTCATGACAAACCAAGGTTAAAAGAAGATTTTTATATTTTCACAGAATATAAAATAAATAATAGTATGAATGTAATCGTGTATGCCAAAGGATGTCCCAACCATTTTCATCTTTTGTAGTTATTCAGAAAATCTTGTCAGGAAATACAACAACATGAAAAAGAACATAACAAAATAATTGAAAAGGTAAACACAACTCGAAATGATATTAAAGATATGAAACACACTAGGAGTTCGTTTCGTTTCGAATAAAAAAAAAAAAAACAATCAACTATATACTTTTATTCAGGTTTAAAAAAATGCAATGGTACTTAAAGTTTGCAAAAGAAACGCATTATTATTTTAAGTTTAATTGCAATATTAAATTGTATTTAAAGAGTAGGAAAAATAAGATATTTAAACAATTATGTTAAATATTTAAATTTAAAAATCGCCACCACTGTAAGTTTGTTTTCTGCGGCATTATCTCACGCTCATTTCTTCGTTTAAGTTATTCGCCACTACTTGTGCGTATTAGTGAGGTTAATTTCGAAATCCTGGGATTTTTGGGTATTGGGAGATCTCGAAAGTGAAATGTAGTTCATAAAGATTTTTCTGCAAAAGGAAAGGATTTTTTAAGGTTTTCATAGAAAAAATATTGAAATTTCTTGCAATTTTCAAAATCTTGCTTCCCGGTATTTGTAAAAGCCAATCCGATTTGTTATAACTAGTGCGTATCTTAAGCTTAAAAATAATAATAAAAAACCACCATTTTACCGGATGTTGTAGTTTGTTAGGAAAATGTTTGCTCTGTTTCTTTTCTTGTTGTTAATCTTGTTACTTTCAAATTATTTTTGTTCATCTTTATTTTCTTTTGTTACACTTTTTGCTGTCTATTGTTCAGCTGTGGTTGTCTTTTTTTTGTAAAAAATTTCATTGTTGTCTGTTCATGTCATATTTCTTTTTCTCTTGTTGGTGTTTAACATAATCTGTTAAAGATTTAAGAATGTGCAACAATTGTGAGGGTAATTATAGTTTTGGCAAATAATTGGTATAAATATTTACAATTACTATTCATACAGAAAACAACCCAGTAAAATATTTTCAAAATTTGGAATTAAGGTAATTATACATTACTTGGTAATGAGTTGTTATCAATAATTAAAATTAATTTTTTTAGTAGGATATATAGTCATAGTCTTAATTTTTTCTAATGACTGATCTTTAGTCTTTAACTACTTGTATCTAGACATTTAATGTATTTCTGAGTTAGTCTATGGACTAGTATAAACACTTTATATACTAGTTTATTGTCTTGTTATAGACTAGTCTCTCTATTCTATAGAATAGCTTATTGTATATATGTGCCTCCAGTGTCATTCCATTGTTATGATAATGAATTTAAATTCTATTATGTATGTACAGGATTTTAACTTACTTAACCGATTACTTTCCAATGAACCCACCAATATCCATTTGGTAATGACTTGCAATTGTAAACACATACCTACGAACACATTTTTCAATGACTATAACATATAGTTCTGATTATTGTATGTATGTGTATAAAAACTAATTTTCTAAACGACTGTACTGATTTTCAAGAAAATGTTCACATTACCTTCCTGTATGTCTAAATGAAACCATAGGCTAGCTTTTATCACTGCTAAAATCCGTAGAAATCAAAAACTGCAAGAGTCCGAAATTTTGTAGTTTCTCAAAATTTCGAGCTTGAATTTAAAATTTGCGCGAAGATAGATAGATAGATAGATAAAAAAATAAATATATATATAGATAGATAGATAGATAG